>NW_015388869.1:91177-98960 GCF_001527695.2 Protobothrops mucrosquamatus
CCAGGAGACGGTGAGTTCTAGTCCCGCCTTAGATATGAAAGCCAGCTGGGTGACTTTGGGCCAATCTCCAGGAGACGGTGAGTTCTAGTCCCACTTAGGTGAACTTTGGACCAGTTAGATAGAGAATTGTCGTCTGCCTTAAAGCCGGCTGGGTGACTTTGCGTCAATCACCAGGAGATTCAACTTTTTTTTTGTCCTCTCGCAAAAAGCCGGCGGTTATCCACTTCCACAAACTGGTCACCCTTCTGCTTACCTGGCCATCCTCCGTCCAGGTAGGGCTTAATGAACTTCCCGAGTCTGGTATCGTTGGTAGCAGCTTCCTTAAGCATTTGTGCACAGCAAACTGAGAAGAAGGAGAAATGGAAAAAAGACAAGGTTAATTTTTTTAAAAGAGGGGGGGGGGAGAAAAAGAGGAAGGGAGGGAGGAACGAAGGAAGGGAGGAAGGAAGGGAAAGAAGGAAGGAAGGAAGGAAGGAAGGAAGGAAGGAAGGAAGGAAGGAAGGAAGGAAGGAAGGAAAGAGAGGAAGGAGAGGGAAAGAAGGAAGGGATATGGGGAAGGAAGGAAGGAAGGAAGGAAGGAAGGAAGGAAGGAAGGAAGGAAGGAAGGAAGGAAGGAAGGAAGGAAGGAAGGAAGGAAGGAAGGAAGGAAGACAGGAATGAGAGAAGGAAGAAAGGAAGGGATATGAAGGAAAGAAGAGACAGGAATGAGGGAAGGGAGGGAGGAAGGAAGGGAGCTGAAGTGAGAAAAAGGTGAAACAGAAAAAGACAGGGTTAATTGTTAAAAAGGAAAGGGGGAAAAGAAAAGAAAAAGAGGGAAGAAGGAAGGGTGGAAGGAAAGAAGAGAAAGGGAAGCTCAAGTAGAAACAGAAAAAGAAAGTTAATTTTTAAAAAAGGGGGGGGGAGAAAAGGGAAGCAAGAGAGAGAGAGGGAGGGAGGCAGAAAGGGGAGCCCTAACCGAGAAGATGGAGAGGAGAACAGAATAACAAAAAGCAAAAATAATAATAAAAAAAACCTAGGTGTGAAAAAAGGACACTGAATAATACAAAAGCCGTGGGGCCTTTTTCAGACAGTTCCTCCATCAGATACCTCTCTCTCTCTCTCTCTCTCTCTCTCTCTCTCTCTCTCTCTCACACACACACACACACACACACACACACACACACACAGACAAAAGCAAGGAAGAATACAGAATAAAAAAAGAATAGGAAGTTTTCTCTTCCCCCCCCCCCTGTCATTTTCATTTTGTAAGGTTGAGAGAGACAGATACTAATCCAAACGAGGCAGAGAAACACGCAGGAGCAAGCTGGTGGGCTTCTCACAGATCACAAACTTACAACTACGGAAGGAACGTGTAGAGATGGAAAGTTCTCCCAAAGCAACTCAAAACTTCCTGGGATGCTACTTTAGCTGTCTTCTCCGAGCTCTGCCTTGACATTTGAACAGCCCACAGTAGGGTAAACAAAATAATAATCACCTCCGTTTGACTTGAGGGAGTTTATGAATCCACCCGTGTAATTTTCTTGTCATTTGTTATGAACACTTCTGGGGAATTTTCTTTGTAGGACTTCCAAGTCTTGGCTGCTCACCAGAAGAACATCTGGTAGTTCTCCAACGAAGTGTCAAGGTGCTCCAATCACTGGAGGCTTTCAAGAGAAGACTGGACAGCCAGAAGGGTTTAGGTAGGGTCTCCTGCTTGAGCAAGGGGGGGAGGTTGGACTAGAAGACCTCCGGGGTCCCTTCCAACTCTGTGATCCTGTACAGGTAGTCCTTGACTTGCAGCCATTCATTTAGTTACAAGGGGACTGGAAAAAAGTGGCTTCAAGGACAGCATCCCCAGGGTCACGTGGTCAGAATTCAGACGCTGGGCAGCTGATTCATATTTATGACGGTCGCCGCGTCCTGGGATCGTGTGATCCCTTTTTACGACCTTCTGCTAAGCAAAGTCAATGTGGAAGCCAGGTTCACAACAACTTAACAATAGCTGCAGGGGTTTACTTAACAATTGGGGAAGGAAAATGTCGTAAAATGGGGCAAATATTTCACTTAGCAACATAAATTTGGAGCTGAATTGCGGCCGTACGTTGAGGGCTATTTGGATATGATTTCAAGAGTGGAACGTTCTGTCCTTTTCAGAAGCTATTCCTCTCTTTATTTAGGGATGAAATCTTAAAAATCTTATCATCTTAAAACCTTAAAATCTTTTTAAAAAATCTTACATCTGGGTCCCAGATGTAGGAGAAAGCTTGTTTCTTTTAGACTAGTCTAGAGCAATTCTTTCTCGAACTTGGCAACTTTAAGGTGGGTGGACTTTGACTCCTAGCTAGTAGGCTTTAAGAGGTCTGGACTTCAGCTCCCAGAATCCCCCGGGGCAGCGTGCCACTCATTGAACAACAGCCTTGCTTAGGAATGGAAATGGTGATCGTAAACCGAGGTGGTTACCCGTAGAGGAAAGAGCGCACAAACAAACAAACAAAAAAGGAATATATTATGGAACACCAACCATTGATGAGGCCGTATTTCTGAGCTAGCAAAGCTGCCTGCAGACTTTTCCCAGATCCTGGAGGTCCGCAGAGAAGAATCCGCGGTGAGAACGGAGCGGGCGTTTGAGGCGGTTGTCGGACATGTGACAGAACTATTTGGAAAAAAAGGGGGAAAAAAGAAAGTACTACCGTAATAAAGGAGAATTATTTGTAGCTCATGAGGCATCCTTGGTGCTCTCTGAGCTTGGTTGTTTCCTTGCAGAAAACAATACCCTACTTTGTCTGAAATAGTGTAAGGTTTCCTGCCTATGCAGGGGGTTGGACTAGAAGATCTCCAAGGTCCCTTTCATCTGTTATTCCATTCAAGGACTTGCCCTATCACTGTTGGTCTTGGCAGTGCCTTGATTAGGCTGTTGTTTATTGTTAGCTTGTTTGTCTGATTTGGTAGTTCCTTGATTGGGGTATTGTTTAGCGCTTGATTGTCGGTCTAGTAGTGTTAATCTTGGGAGTTCATCTCTGCTTATCTGGGTGTTGATTGCCGGCAGTACAAATCTAATACATATCCCTATCCCATTCCATAATTTTTCTCTCTAAAGCCTCTGTTTACACACTGCATCCTTGAGTGGTGAGAGAAACTTGCCGAAGTGTTCATACTTACAGATACTCCAAACCCTGATTCCAAGTTGCTCCTAGTTCGTGAACCCCAACTGAACACCGAGTAAACATCAGCTAACTAGAACCAGCTTATTTCTCGTCTCCCCAAGCCGCCCTATCCAAGATACAAAGTTATCAGGCTAACCAGCCTGCTTACAAATGACGCTTAATTTGCAGTAAATAACCAAGTTAATTAGGAGTAATGATCCCCCAGACTCCACTTCTAATTATTCTTAAAAAAAAAAAAGGAAAGAAAGAAAGAAAGAATCTAGAGATGCTTGATGCCTCCACTGGAAAGAAAGAGAGAAAAAAAAGGAAGTTTGTTTGTTTTTGTTTTTGTTTTATCATTCCAATTTTCAATTTCTCTCCCTGCATTATTAATTAACAACAATTAATATTCAGCCTGCGCGCGCCATGCATTTGCCATCCAAGGCATGAATTGTTTATGAACGATGATGTGAACTTTTAAATTTAATTAAGCAATTTAGAGGTAATTAATCTGTAAATTCCAAAGATAAACTTGTTGGCTGCCTTGTTTACCTTAGGAAAATAGAGGCCTTGAAATGAGAGGGAGAGAGAGAGAGGGGCCTTTTTTTTTTCAAAACTGCGTAAACCCAGGCTGAAGTCGTAGAAAGAGGCTGTCAGTGGCAGACACTTGGGAATGGAGCAATTATTTTTTTAAAACAAAAAACCCTGATTTTAGAACAAGCGATGTCTCCGTTTTCCTACTGAAGGGCCAAAACCAACGTAAACGAGTCATGTTCAAAGCTAAGACGACAGACCAAGCCGAATGAGAGAATGTCCCTTGCAAGGATTCCATGAAGTTCTTTCTCTCCTAGGACTTGGGTCTGTCGCGGTGTTTGTCAACCGTGGCAACTTGAAAATGGGTGGACTTCAACTCCCAGGAAGCACGTGGGCTGGAGAATTCTGGCTCCGGGGTAGTAAAGGCGAGAGGGATCTTGGAATCCTAGTGGACTTAAATCGCTTAAATATGGGCCAGCCGTGTGCTGCAGCTGCCAAAAAAGCCAACACAGTGTTAGGCTGCATTAACAGAGGGTTAGAGTCAAGATCACGGGAAGTGTTAATACCACTTTACAAGGCTTTGGTGAGGCTACACTTGGAGTACTGCATCCAGTTTTGGTCACCACGATGTAAAAAAGAAGTTGAGACTCTAGAAAGAGTGCAGAGAAGAGCAACAAATATGATTAGGGGACTGGAGGCTAAAACATACGAAGAACAGTTGAAGGAACTGGATATGCCTTGTCTGATGAAAAGAAGGACTAGGGGTGACAGGATAGGAGCGTTCCAATCTTTGAGGGGCTGCCACAAAGAGGAGGGGTTCAAAGCACCTGAAGGCAGGACAAGAAGCAACTGATGGAAACTAATCAAGGAGAGAAGCAATCTAGAGCTAAGGAGAAATTTCCTGACAGTGAGAACAATTAATTAGTAGAACAGCTTGCCTCCAGAAGTTGTGGGTGCTCCATCACTGGAGGTTTTTAAGAAGAGATTGGACAACCATTTGTCTGAAATGGCATAGGGTCTCCTGCTTGAGCAGGGGGCTGGACTAGGAGACCTCCAAGGTCCCTTCCAACTCTTGTTATTCTGTGAATTTTGGGAGCTGAAGTCCACCCATCTTCAAGTTGCCCAGTCTGAGAAACACTGGTCTACTGATTCATACCGTTCCATTCCAAGGATGATTCATACATGAAGGTGTGTCCAATCTGCTCCTACCTTGCCAGAAGGCATCTGCACAAAGTTGGTCCGCATTGATTAACTTCATGGACTTCCCAAAGGATTGAATGATTCCTGGGAAGTTTCGGTGATATTCCAGCAACCTCTGAGCGGTCTCTTTTTCAGATATGCCTCGGGGTGCCTTCAAACGCCAACGGATGTTTTCGTCAGTGGGCCAATCAAAAGTGGTGTGGTACACCTCTGGTGTTAAAGATAAAGACCAGGCATGAGATAGACTTGACTTAAATGCTGAAAAAAAAATACTTAACTTGCAAACCAATCTTATTCTTGGAGAATGTTTATAATAATAATAATAAAGTTGGAAGGGACCTTGGAGGTCATCTAATCCAACCCCCTGCTCAGGCAGGAAACCCTATACCATTTCAGACAAATGACCATCCAGGCTCTTCTTAAAAACTTCCAGTGTTGGAGCATTCACCGCTTCTGGAGGCAGGCTGTTCCACTGGTTAATTGTTCTGACTGTCAGGAAGTTTCTCCTTAGTTCTAGGTTGCTTGTCTCCTTGATGAGTTTCCATCTGTTGCTTCTTGTCCTGCCTCCAGGTGCTCTGGAGAACAGCTTGACCCCGTCTTCTTTGTGGCAGCCTCTCAGATATTGGAACACTGCTATCATGTCACCCCTCGTCCTTCTCTTCATTTGTAAGAGGAATTCATGCAATGTCTGAGATACAGTATAACAGCGGGGATATTTCTCTGTACTTGTCCCTCTAGAATAGAGGCATGGTTATCTCCCAATGTTCTGGATGATTAATTCCACTTTTTCCAGTCTTCAGATCTAATCACTGGGGACTCTACAAGCCTTAGTGGATAATACCTGGAGGGCATCAGCCAGATTTATTGTAGTTCAGAGAAGTTCAGAATCAGAAAGGATGAAAGATGGATGCATGAAAAGAAGGACTAGGGATGACATGACAGCAGTGTTCCAGTATTTGAGGGGCTGCAACAAATAAGAGGGGGAGGGGGTCAGCCTGTTCTCCAAAGCATCTGAAGGCAGGACAAGAAGCAACGGGTGGAAACTAACCAAGGAGAGAAGCAACCTAGAACTAAGCAGAAACCTCTTGACAAAACAACCAGTGGAACAACTTGCCTCCAGAAATTGTGGGAGCTTCATCACTGGACAGTTTTAAGAAGAGATTGGACAACCATTTGTCTGAAACGGTATAGGATCTCCTGCTTGAGCAAGGGGCTGGACTAGAAGACCTCCAAGGTCCCTTCCAACTCTGTTATTCCGTAAACTCAGATGCTTGTTCCCTTTCTTTTACTGTTCAGTTGATCTTGGTAGTTGTCTGAAACGGTATAGGGTCTCCTGCTGGAGCAGGGGGTTGGACTAGAAGACCTCCAAGGTCCCTTCCAACTCTGTTATTCTGTTATAAAAATACCACCCAACTGTGTATTTTGAAGTTTAGCCAAAAAAAACCCCAAAACCCCCAGATCTCAGCCACCTCACCGGGACGTGGGGAGAGGAGGGGTCTCTGATAGTATGAGGAAGGGGGACTTTGACACGATCTGTTCTCCAAACATCTGACAGGATCAGGCTGAAGCCTGATGGATCAGACTGTGAAGCTTGGCCCCGAAGATTTGCTTTTGTCATGGTTGATTTCCATTGTTGCAGACCTCAAGCGTGAAAATCCCTCAAGATGTACCTCCGGTGATTTCATCCACTCTCTTTCCCAGATTCCGCTCGATCAGCACGATATCGGGAGCGTAGAGCACCACTGGGAAAAAAAATAATTGAGGAGAACGTTACCAGTGCCAGACTGAAAATTGGTGTGTGTGTGTGTGTGTGTGTGTGTGTGTGTGTTTTACCCCGTGCTTTCAGAATAAATCACACTGAGGTTCTCCTTGGTCTTGTCTTGGGTAGGGTGAAAATCCACCTTTAGGTTTATTTCATCGCCTTTTGGGGTTTTACAGGCTAGTCCTTGACGCACGATGGCTTTCTTTCTTCCAGATAAAAGCTTTGGCGTACATGTAGTTCTCGACTTACAGCCGTTTGGCACTGAAAAAAGTAACTTAGGACTGTTTTTCACACTTCGTGAGCATTGCAACATCCCCGTGGTCACGTGATTGAGATGCCGGGCAACTGGCATGTACTTGTGACGGTTGCAGAGTCCCGGGGTCACGTGATCCCCTTTTGCAACCATCTGACAAGCGAAGTCAAGGGGGAAAGCCAGATGTACTTAACTACCATGTTACTAACGAGACAACTGCAGTGATTCTCGTCACAAGTCTGGCAAGTAAGGTGAGATAATGGGGCAAAGCTCACTTAATGGCTGACTTGCTTAGGAAAGGAAATCTCAGGCCCGATTGTGGTCGTGAATTGAGGACTACCTGTAACTGCATCACACGTACAGCAGTAGCAATTCAAAGCTATTGGGTGTGAGCTAGGAAGCGTTCAAAGAGGATTTGAGAAGGCAAATCCATACCGACGTGTCTAGGAATGATCCCCCGGACTTGCAGGCACCTGGCAAGTTCTCGGCTGTCAGGAAATCCTTCAAGG
This sequence comes from Protobothrops mucrosquamatus, assembly GCF_001527695.2. Lineage (NCBI taxonomy): Eukaryota > Metazoa > Chordata > Lepidosauria > Squamata > Viperidae > Protobothrops > Protobothrops mucrosquamatus. Next base: position 98,558 of record NW_015388869.1, read on the forward strand.
ATCCAACCCTGGAGAACAAGAGATGCAAAATTAATCTCTCACGCCAAAGAGCATCTGCAGAACACGAAGGGAAACCACCCCAGAGGAGCACGGAGGGCTTCCTGATTTCAGAGGAGACGAGCTTGGGGGTCTGGGGAAGTCCCAAAGACGGAAGCTAAACACGGACCCCGTGGGTGAGTCTGTGAAGATCCTCTCCTAGCCTGAGATTAGGCCCTAACAGAAAACGAGCTGTCAACAGTGTGACCAACCCCACCACTCAACTGTCTGGTCCCTGACACAGACAGACAGACAGATGATAGACAGGTAGATGATAAATAGATATAGAATATTTAGGTAGGTAGGTAGGTAGACAGATGATAGATGGTAGATAGACAGACAGATAGAATATATATATATATATATA
>NW_015388869.1:100482-105482 GCF_001527695.2 Protobothrops mucrosquamatus
GGAGAGGAAGAAGAAGAAGAAGAAGAAGAAGAAGAAGAAGAAGAAGAAGAAGAAGAAGAAGAAGAAGAAGAAGAAGAAGAAGAGGAGGAGGAGGAGGAGGAGGAGGAGGAGGAAGAGGAGGAGGAGGAGAAGCGGAGGAAGGGATGGGGGGGAAAAGAGAGATGAAACAGTGGGGTGTGGAAGGAGGCAACCTAAGTTATAGATCGACCATTGCTCCCCCATGGGTCGCCATTAAAGAGTCATTACTGGCATCTTCGGATGCTCAAGACTTCCGTCGGGAAGAAGCTACGGGGGCAGCAGCCCCTTCTTAGATAAATCACCCAGCTGCAGGGAGTCCTCGCGTTACGGCCACAACCGAGCCCCACCTTTCCGTTGCTAAAGGAAACCCGGGAGGTGATTTTGCCCCACTTTACGGCCTCCCTTGCCGCGGTGGCGAAGTCAATCGCCGCAGTTGTTCAGTTAGCAAGACGGTCGTTAAGTGGAACGGGATTCCCCCGTTGACTTGACTTGTCAGAAGGCCGCCAAAGGGGATCGCGGGACACACACACACACACACCCCGGGACGCTGCGACCGTCATAAATAGGAACCAGTTGACAATTTTGATCAGGCGACCAGGGGGGCTTGTAAGTGTGAAAAAGGGGTCGTTAAGTCCCTTTTTTTTCAGGGCTGTTGTAAATTCAGTCACTAACTGAATTGTTCTTAAGTCAAGGACTACCTGTATAATACACTCTGAGTTGCCTACTCTTTAAAACCAGCTCCCTGCTCTTCTTACAGCGACTTCAAAAGCCAAGCTGGCTTTGAAGTAGCTTCTGGCTACAGAATTTTCTTGGCGTCTATACATTTATTTTGTTGCCTGGAGATGCTAGGAAGAGCAATTTGATAAGCCGTAATGCGCAAGTTTGCCGAAACCTTTGGCCCGCGAGCTGCCGGCTGCGGTGGACCTTGTGCTGCAAGACACACACCCCGCCTTGTTGTGACTGCTCGTGATTCCAGCGGCATTTGCAATCGGGGAACAAGCCCTCCGGGGTCCTGGCAGCCCCATCGATCAACACGAAGGGGCTTCCTTGGAGGGTCCAAGTGACAGCACTAAACCCCAGAGTGTCCACCGGCACACAAAACTCAACAAAACCGGCAGAGAGGTGGGACGAAAGCCGGGCAATTAAGGCCGGCCGAATGGCACCGGGAGGAGAAATAAAAGGAAAAGCGAAGGAACGGTAGCCCGCAGGCCCAGTTCACACAATCTTTTGACATTTTTCTTCCCGGCGTAATATACGGGCTTGCCTTGCAAGTCCCACACTATAAATCTGGCTGGCGGTTGTAAGGAAGCCTACAATTTCTGCAGGATTTCCCTCCCACTTTTAAGCTCCTTTACTAGGGGTGTGTGTGTGTGTACGTCGAGGACTACCTGTATTGATAATTCCACAATTCCCTGTGTTAATATTTGTGGGGTCAACCCTATTCACCAAGCTATCGGTCGTACGTACGCTGCAGAGACAGTCCTCAAGCTTCATGCGTTCCTCAATCAGCTGGGCCCACAGATCTTCAGGAATGTTCTAGACAGTCATGAAAGACAGAGAAGGAACACATGGGTTAAGGAGAATTAGACCCGACGTAATCAAGAAATAAATAATATCCCAATCAGCCAACTCAGACAAGCAAGCTAACAGTAAAGGACATGCCTGCCAACATCAGACAGGGCAAGCCACTAGAATATAAAACGAAAGCAAACCCCACCCTTTCTAGCACTGATGGTGTTACCAAGTTGGGTGATGAGATGTCTGTAAGAAAATAACCAAGCTCAGAGAACACCTGGGACCCCAGAGTTATCTCCTGCTCCTCCTCTTCTTCCTCCTCTTCCTCCTTCTCCACACACCCTACTCCCTTCTAACACTGATATTACCAAGCTACTTCTCCTCCTCCTCCTCCTCCTCTTCCTCCCTGCAAATCCCACTCCCTTCTAACTTTGTGTTCTATTAGGAAACATTGAAGAGAAGGATGAAGAGGAGGGAAGAAGATTCATAAAAATATGGCCAGTTAATAACTCTTGGGGGTCCCTGGTGCTCTCTGAGCTTGGCTGTTTTTTTGCAGATATTTCATTACCCAACTAGGTAACATCTTCAGTGCTAGTAGGGTGTGGGGTTTGCTAAGGGCAGGAGGAGGAGGAGGAGGAGGAGGAGGAGGAGGAGGAGGAGGAGGAGGAGGAGGAGGTGGAAGGGGAAGAGGAAGAGAAGAACTATGGGGTCCTTCCTTCCCTCTGAACTTGGTGGTTTTCTTGCAAATGTTTCATTATTATGTAACTTCATGAGTGCAATGGCAAACTCTACACTCCTTTGCACTGATGATGTTCCCTAGTTGGGTCATGAAACGTCTGCAAGAAAACAACCCAGCTCAGAGAGTCCCAAGGACCCCCCCACAGTTGAACCCTGAGCTACAAACATTCTATTGCTACTCTAGTTTTGGGTAGGAGCCAGCTTCAGCACGACGGAGGGCTCTGCTCTGGAGTCTCGTCCGTTGTCGTCAGAAGAGACCCATCTACATTAAAGCATCTCCAACAGGCAACTGCAAGATTCAGTTGATCGGCCTCAGGCTATCCGCGGAGAAAGTTTCTCTATCAGTTGAGTAAAATATCCAAGTTTCCTCGGAGCTGTGCTAAATTATGAGTTCACGACCGTCGCCAACTGCTTGGCTTAGCCACAAATGCAGCGTCTCGGCAGTCTCGGCCTTCGTCCGTTTTGACTGATTTCTTTCTTTCCTCCTTTTAAACATGTCCTACGGTTTCTCACGGTTTTAACAAAATAAACCCCCTTTTACAACGAGATTGGAAAGGGAGCGTGTCTGACAGGCCCAACAGTTCAGCCCTGAGCTGCAAATATTCTTTTCTGTCGGAATATCAATAGCGCTAGAGTGTGGGATTTATACAGTAGCTACAGGAAGCTCCTGGTGAGGTCATCTAGTTGGGTAATGAAATATCTGGGGGAAAAAAACCCAGTTCAGAGAGCACCAAGGACACCACAGGCATTGACCACCACATCCTCATCCTCCTCCTCCTCTCTTCTTCCTTCTGCTCTTCTCCCCGCTTCTCTTTCTCCTCCACTGCACAAACCCCACTCCCTTCTAGTACTGATGATGTTATCTAGTTGGGTAATGAAACGTCTGCAAGAAAACCCCCAAGCTCAGAGAGCACCCAGGACCCCACAGTCCTCCTCTTCCTCCTCCTCCTCTCCCTCCTCCTTCCCTTCCTCTTCCTCCTCCTCCACTCAACAGACCCCACTCCCTTCTAGTACTGATGATGTTATCTAGTTGGGTAATGAAACGTCTGCAAGAAAACCCCCAAGCTCAGAGAGCACCCAGGACCCCACAGTCCTCCTCTTCCTCCTCCTCCTCTCCCTCCTCCTTCCCTTCCTATTCCTCCTCCTCCACTCAACAGACCCCACTCCCTTCTAGTACTGATGATGTTATCTAGTTGGGTAATGAAACGTCTGCAAGAAAACCCCCAAGCTCAGAGAGCACCCAGGACCCCACAATCATTGTCCTTCTCCTCCTCCTCTTCTTCTCTTCCTTCTCCTCTCCTCTTCTCCCCCGTTCTCCTGCTCCTCCACTCCACAAACCCCACTCCCCTTCTCGCATTGATGACGTTACCTAGTTGGGTAACGAAATGTCTGCCAGAAAACCACCAGGCTCGGAGAGCACCAAGGACCCCACGAGTTCGCCCCCTAAAAGCCCCGGGGAGTCAACTGTGCTTCCCCCAGCTGAGCAGCCGGCAAACAAAACCAGAAGTTGGCCGATCGGCGGTACTAATAATTCTCAGAAACTTTTTTTTCACTCTTCACCAACCAGGAGAAAACAGCTTTTCTTCAAAGGAGCCAGGATGTAAGCTGTCCAGGATGGAGTACCGAGAAAAAGATCTGTGGCAGACAGGTGAGGGCTGGACTAAGTGACCCAATTAGGCCATTCTCTGGGTCCCCGATGACTCAAAGCCGGCTCTAAAGCAAGCCACGCTAGGCATTCGAGAGCCGAAGAAGGGAAAGAAACCACTCCGCGCTTCTTGGAAGTCTGAGAGTCCCGCCGGGCAGGCGCGTCAAAAGCTTCCCGCAGCCTCTCGCAGCTGGAGGCGTCCTCGGCAGCTTTGAGGCTGTCACTTTACAAAAGGTGCCTCATGCTGCTCTCAGGAACCGCCAGTCTCTCCCGGCCTTCTTTGATGTGTCATTTCAAGAGATCTTGGGGTCTGCCCAGCAAAGGCTGGTGGAATCCAATTTGAGCCTCCCCCCCACCCTCCCCGTCCTCCCCATTCCTTCTCCAACTCCTTCGGCTCAACGGCTGGGTTCTCATCCTCTCCTGGGCTGGCTGGACCGGCTTGCTTGACCAGCCTCCGTGGATGAGAAGGAGCAGCAAGGAGTTGTGGAGGAGGAGGAGGAGGAGGAGGAGGAGGAGGAGGAACAGGGTGTATGTTCACCTCTTTGAGCTGCTTGCCAAGGGACAAAAATCTAATCCATCCGTAAAATAAACGCCGTCTTCTTCGCTAAAAAAAATGTCTTTCTCAATAAGAGGTAGGAAAGCAGCACCTCGGACAGCGCCCGGAGAGAACTCTTTTAAAAGTCTCTCTCGCCATATGGTTGGAAAGTTGGGCTTGGCTGGGACTTTCAATTCCTTTGAAGGGCCACGAGTTGCGGGGAAAACCCGCTCTTCCCAGATGCCAGCTGAGCCAGGGAGAGGCCTAAAGCGCCGTTGTCAATTTCATTAGCCGTTCCCCCTGCCTGCCATGTCTGATTTTTGCCAGGTCTCCGTGCCTTTCATGTGTCCTACCCTGTGATAATCAAGGAAAGCCTACAGGGCATCCTTGAAAGCATAGCTGATTAGCCTGAAATATGCTAATAATGAGAGTAATTAAGCCAAAGGGGATTTTTTTTTTCCTTCCTCCTTCCTGCTCACAAACACGGCTCTGTGTTTGGGCATGTGTGTGTGGGGTGTGTGTGTACCCTGCAAGTCAACTGAGGTTTTT
>NW_015388869.1:110482-154959 GCF_001527695.2 Protobothrops mucrosquamatus
AAACATACAACATAAAGCGAGACCAACTCAAATAAGAAACTGGAAATTTAAAACAATTTTAAAAAAAACAAACCAAAATACATAATACAATAAATCAAAATTCCTGCCTGAGCAGGGGGTTGGACTAGATGACCTCCAAGGTCCCTTCCAACTTTATTATTATTGTTGTTGTTGTTGTTATTGTAAAAAATATGTCATAAAAAGCAAAACTAAAATAATAAACTAAAATCTAAAACAATGAAGACGACCCACGATAAAATAATAGCAACAATGAAGCACTCAAGTCTAAAATAACAAACTGAAATTATCAATTAAAATATAAAACAATGAGAAGAAAAGACAGTCTCGTCTGATCTTGAACGGTAGCTAAGGAAGAAGAACGGTGCTAAGCAATTTCATTCCCCCCCCCCCCAAAAAAAAAGCTTTGCAAGTATTTTTAACACTAAACTGGACAACTTTTAAATCAAGGGCAAAATCCTCAGATTACAAATTTATCTTAACAAAGCTCTCTTGACTTGGGAGTTTTAAGGCAACGCTGCTTCACTGATTGGTTTTGAAAAAGATCGGAAAAAGAAGATCTTAACCGAGTACGTTAAGCTGTTTCATCACCTAATTTCTTTCCAAATCAGATTAAAACATACAGCTTTTTTTATTTCTCTTTTTTTTTCTTCTTCTTTTTTCCTTTTTTCTTCTTCTGTTTCTCCCCCCCCCCCTTAGAATTTTAACACCTTGAAACTTCAGCCTGGTAATGAGGAATTATTTATAAACAGAGTCATCGGAAATGTGCTTTGGTGCCAACACTAATCAACTCCTTCCGCCCGCTTCAAAGCAAACGGGGGTGAATTTTTTTTAAAAAAAAGATGCTTTCTAGCTCCAGTTCCTTTTGAGCTTTAAGTAGGAAGCCTGATTTAAAATTCAGTCAAAACCCGGAGGTACTGAAGCTTTAATACACTGCTTTCTTGGACAAACGTTTGATAGAAAAAAGAAAAAAGAAACGTATCATTATACACACCGTATCACGCTTTAATATTGCCCAGGGCAACTATAAACGTTCGCTTTGTACTAAATCTGCTTTTCCCTTTGCTTAGGAGCAGCTAAGCAGACGTAGCAAGTGCATTGATTTACACATTTGCACGCTGGTAAAAAATAAAAAATAATTTTAAAAAAAATCTTCCACCGTCCCTAAACATATGTCATGGATTTTGAAGAGGGGGGAGAGGAACGAAAAGTGAATTCTTCCACAGGAAGGTACAGATGTTCTGATTAAGCCTCCCTGGCTTGTAAAAAAAAAAAAGAGCAATTAATTCATAACAGCCAAAATTCAATAAAGGTTTTAAATAGAGGCTGGGCCACCATTTTTAAGGGCCCGAAGCATCCTGACTTATCCTGGCATCATGGCGAAGAGAGAAAAATTAACTAAATACTTTTTATTTCCAAAAGAACTGGATTTAAAATGTAAAACATGTCGGAGAAATATTTCGAGAAGGGTTCCTGATTGATAAAGAGTAGATACGGTTCCCAAACTGCTTTAATAGTTGTGTTGCTTGTTGTCGTTTTTGCGTTTTGACGGTTATCTTTCTGTAAGCAGCCCAGGGTCACTGCGGTGAAACGGGCGGCTGTACGAATTCAGTCAATAAAATTTCACCAGCCACCCAACCAATCAATCAATCAGCGGAAGTAGAATTCAGTTTCTCCTGAATATTGTGCAGTTTCACAGATTAAGATCCGGGTTTGTGGATGCTATGGAGTCAGTAGAAGCAGATGCCTGTTGGAGGCAGATCAGAAAATGTAATATTTTTGGTATCTCTGAAAAGAAAGCTGTTCCAGGAACTAGTGGAAAAGACCCCCCCCCCCACTTTCTCCTTTGCTTCTTATTCCATTATCTATCTATATTATCTTTATTATCTATTATCTGTTATTTATTTATTATTTATTACCTATCATCTATTATGTAAGCTGTAAACTAGGACAAATTCCAGTCAATTATGGTTAAAGAAAGGTGGTTTAGTTGTTGTATGAATCAAGTCATCCCCAAGGGTTGCGCGGTTTAGAAGAAGATACCAATGCAACTTAATAAAAATTAATAAAAATTTCATATTAGCTCTCAATAGATCTATTTTCCACAAATGTACCTGTCCTTTTTAAAAACCACTACCTTGCGAGGATCTCACTGCATTTTGTGACAAGCAACACCATGAATTAATCATATAGGGTCTTAGGAAATGATATTTCTTCCCTCCACAAATACAATCTTAATTTTTTTCAAAAAAAAATTAATAATAATTCACAGAAGGGAAACTTTCATCCATGGCGATTAGTCTGAATAAAGCCCAAAGGCTAAAATGTAAGAAAAGCACCTCACCAGCTTTACCCTTGTCCATGAATTTAGATCTAAATTATTATTACTGCTTTTGTGAAGAATTGAAAAGGGATATCTCCCTTTCCTACACTTCGCTTTAGAATTTATGACTAATTAAAATCATTTTTGACTTCATGACAGGAATACTTTTTTTTCTTTTAATTTTTTTTCTCCCTTTTTTTTTTGCCTCTACATCTCTGCTTGAAATCTCCTCCTGGGTGAAAACTGACTTGCGAGCAGAAATCATGAAAATTCATAGCTTTGCTGATGACTTTAATAAAGGGAAGGGGAGGGTAACCCTCCTTCTTCCCAAACAGCCAGCTCCTTCTTCAAGATGAAGAAAAAGAAAATGCTATTAAATCAGACTTAACAGAAATTCCTCTTCCGCTCTTCTTCCTTGCCTGTCGGCTCTTAATTTTTATTTGACGTGGATGGAGTTGCATCTTCACTTATTTATAAGAAGGGTTCTAAACCACGAGACCAGCTGGGGAATTCTGGGAGTTGAAGGTCCAAGCCTCTTGAAGCGCACTGGCTGGGGAATTCTGGGAGTTGCATTCCACACATTTTAAAGTTGCCAAGTGTGAACAAACCTCTTCTGTACCCTCCTTGCCCATCTGGAATCCTACAGATGTTTGGGAACGAGACAACTTTCAAAATCCCCAGGCACCAACAATCAATTTTGAAAGACGTAATCCACTCACTCCGGTTTGGGGGAAACTGCTCAGAATTTCAGCAAATCATTTCAAATACAGGCCCCTCTTTACTCACCGTCACAGTTGCTGAATTTTAACTGCCTTATCAAGAAGTCCAGGGGGTTCTCCGGCCGGTGGATTAGCAAATTTCCCAGCAATTCCTAGAAAAGAATCAAATGGGCTAAGTAACCAGGAAGCGATTTCTGGTCTCTGTTCAAAACTTTTTCCACCGATCCAAAAGTTTGCCAAGTCAGAATTAATTAAGAAAAGCCCTCCAATGAATGCATTTATGAGCCCGTTTTTAGAAACAGGTACAACGCCACTTGAGAAATAAATGCTGGACTATTAATTACATGTTTACACTACCCGACTCTTGCTATCTTGCAGATGTTTTGTGACCCAATTGGGTAACATCATCAGTGTGACTTGCTCTCTGTTTATTTGAGTAGCTCTGATCTTGATTGTTTTCTTGCAGGCATTTCATGACCCAACTAGGTAACATCATCAGTGCTAGAAGGGAGGGCAGAATGATGGAGGAGGAGGAGGAGGAGGAGGAGGAGGATTGTGGGCCGTTGGTGCTTCTTGAGCTTGGTTGGTTTTCTTGAAGATGTTTCATTACCCAACTAGGTAACATCATCAGTGCTAGAAGGGAGCAGGGTTTGCTCTCTGTTTATATACAGGAGTTGCCTTGCTAATGTTGGTAGGGATGTTATTTTCTTCTTGATAATTCCTTGATTAGATTGTGGTTTCATTGTCTGGTAGTTCCTTGATTTAGCTGCATATATTTGATTTATATAGAATAGTTCTTGCAATCACAGAATATCTGTCCGTGTCACAAACACTTAGTTTTAATCTTGTTTTGTGGGTTTTTTTTTTTGCAACTTAGCAAGTTATTTGCTTCTCTTAAAGTTGTGTAAATCCAGAAGAGAAATTGCTAAGCATGTTTTCTGAATAGCCTTACGCTTTGAAACAATGCTTTATGACAGGGGTTTTCAAACTCGGCCCTTTTATGACTCATGGACATCAACTCCCAGAATTCCTCAGCCAGCGTGCCTGGCTGAGGAATTTTGGGAGTTGACCTCCATGAGTCATAAAAGGACCGAGTTTGAAGACCCCTGCTTTATGGCCTTTATTTATTTTTTCCAGTCCCCTCAATGGAACTTCTCAATGTCCAGCTTTGCAAAAGCAATTTTTTTTCTTCGTCTACAAGGCAAAATCTATACACATGATCCTCTCCATTTACCTGCTCCGCTCTGAATCTTCTTAACAAACAAATTATTAGCAACTCTGCTCACGTTATTGACTTAGGGGGAAAAGCTTCCTGGTTTATATTACACAAGGACTGATAACAATAAAAAAAAAATCAGAAACCTAGGGGCATTAGAGGATCTGCAATTGGAAACTCTTGTATCTAACAACAATAATAAAAAGCTGCAACAAAAACAGAAGTTTTGTGATGTTTTTAACTCACTCTTTAAAATGTTACTTTCTCAACCCAATGTTGCTTCCAAGTTTGTCAACATTTTGAAAAACTACCTTGCAATTAATTTCTTTACGGGACTTCTATCGGTCAGCAGAAAAACCCACAATTATTTGTAGGGGAACGAGATTGTTTATGACGCCGTTGCTCAGCGTTGTGATCCTGAGTTCTAATCCTGTCTTAGGCAAGAAAGCAGACTAGGTGACTTTGAGCCTGTCGTTTTACCTCAGCTCAGCCCACCTCACCGGGTTGTTGTTGTGGGGAAAATTAGAGCAAGAAGAAATATTGGGTAGATTTGTTACTTTGGGTTAATTATAAAGATAATAAAGGCAAGCTTAAAAAAAAGATCTTTAAAAAGTATAAGAATAAATAAAAAAGATTCTAGGTAGGACCAAACTTCTTAGCGGCACTTAAAGCAGTTTCCCACTTTTGCAATCATGTTTGCACCCTCTTCCTATTAGGATTGAGGGAGGGTGGGCCGTCCATTTTCAATAAAATCAACTGGAGCAAAAAACAAAATGGAGCAAAAAAAAAAAAAAAGCAGCATTCTCCAGCACTCATCCACGCCTTTTTAAAATCCGTGATATTTGCAGGATTAAATTGCAAACATCATGTATTTTTTTCCCCAAAGCACCACCTCCCCGACTTCAAGCCCCATCATCCTCAGCCTGCATGGGAACTGGAGTCCTGCAACTTTACAAAGACAGAGCCACGTTCTACCTACACAGGGCTAAAGCAGTGGGAAGCCTCGTTAGGCCTAGAGCATGCTGGGAAATGTGGTTTCCTAGCAAGCCAGCCGGCCAGCCGGCCGCGGTGGCTGCTGGGAGTTCTCAGCAATTTTCCCTCGGAAGAATTGAGCCGTTCTCCGGGCCGCGAAGGGAGGCGGGCGGCCCGTTCTTGGCCAACGAGCCGGCGAGGCCCGGCTTCCCCTCACCTGCATCATGTCGAAAAGACGGTGCTTCTCCGCGTAGAGCCCCATCTGCGGGGGGATGTACAGAGGCCTCTTGGTAGCGTCCATGGCGCCCCTAGCAACCGCGCGTCGCTATGCTGCGACGCTCCTAGAAGGAGACGAGCTTCGCCCGCGGTGGCGTCATCACCGAGCGACAGACCTCACGCCGCCCACTGGCTAGGCAAAGAGACTGGGTTGCGGCGACGGGGGTGGCCGCTAGAGGGCGGCCGAGAGGCAAAACAAAAAAAATGATCGCTCGAGGGTTTTTTTGTTTTTTTTTGCACGGGTTCAATGCAGGACTGGCTTTTTCCTCGCCTGCACGGGTTTCTCCCGGGTTGTGTGAACGCAGTCACATTTTTCAGCTTGCACGAGGGACTCTCCACATCCCCCCCACCCCCAGCTTCTATTGCACCTCTCTCCCCCGTTAAAACCTTGCGCACGAGGCAAGAGGCAGCACAGCAGCAACCGACTACATGCCTCGGGGGAGCCCTCTCCACCCACCCACCCAGCAAGGCAAAGGGAACAAGACAAAGAGAGTTACGGAGAACTCCTGGGCAGCAAACCTGCCAACCTTCCGCTTGGAGCTCCAGCAACGGCCAAAGCCCTGGTTGGCGGATAGACTGCTCCTGGCTTTGGAGGCTCTGCGGAGCTTTTTTTTTTTTTTTTGCAAAAAGCCGGGCGGTCTTTTCTGCCTCCCCCCCTCCCCCGGGCTTTCCTCGGCTAGTCCCCACGTGTAAGGGGGTGGGTGGGTGGGGGGCGTGGCGGCTGAGCAAGGGTCCCGCCCCTCGGTTGCCCGGGAGACGCGTGTAACAATTGCCGGGCTCGCCTCGGGCTTGCAAAGAGGCGGGCGGGGGAGTAGAGAAGCCGCTGAATCCATCCGGGTGGTCGCCGGCAGCAGCAGCAGCGACTCCGGAACATGCAGAAGAATCGGGGAGAAGAATAAAGGTGAGCCGAGCCTACCTGGCAGGGCTCTTAGGGGGAGGTGGAACGCCGAAGGAACGCTGGATGGTGCCCTTTCCGCGGGCGGATCAGGGGGGATTTCCATGCAGCCGGTCCTGAGTTCCGATCCTGAGAACATTCCAGCCTCAGAGTCTTTGCTTTCACTTCCATGCCTGTGGTTTTTTTTTTCCCCCGGAATCCTCAGCTCATCAAAGGGATCCCTTTTGCTCTGGGTTCAAATCAGTGGAGAAGATATATTTTAAGGAGAGATAAGCAGCTTATCAACTTCTCACAAGACATTCAAGTCTGTACTTTTCCTGGAGAGAACCGAAATAATTTTAGGCACATTACGCCTAGAGTCACGCATGTTAGATGGATGGCTATATACCGTAAATCAAAATAATTATAATAATAAAAGGTAAACCGGGGGCCTTTCCGAAAAGTCATGGATGGCACTTAAAAAAAAAATAAATCTCCCCATTGACAATATTTCGATCGGCGAATTGGCGAGCTTGGACGACCCCTTGTCTGAAATGATACAGGGGGTTGGACTAGAAGATCTCCAAGGTCCCTTCCAATTCTGTTATTCTCCTAAACGGGGTGGGTTCACACGTGCAGCATGTCAGTGGAAGATTCTCAATCATCCAGGTCGGTGCTTTTTTTCAAAAAGCAACCGGACTTTCTTGTTTGTTTTTTCCCCTTGAAAACATTTCGCTTCTCGCTCAAGAAGCTTCTTCAGTTCTGATTAAATGAATGGAAGGATTTATATTCCGATGACTGCAAAGGATATCAATCCTTCATTCCCCAACAGCAGTGACTCTCTTTAACAATCGGCAACGAGTTCGTAAAATCGGGCGCAAATCAAGGACTGTCTCTACGCTTGCTTGCTTATTTATTTACAAAATTTATTTGCCGCGCAGCTCATATCCAACATCCGGGGTGGCTTACAACATAAAAACACTGAGAACATGAATATCATCCATTATAAAAACACGGCAGATTAAAAACCTTATCGGAGGAAAGCTGTTTTGTCGTCGTACACGTAGCGCTTGACTTACCGCCACAAAATGAGCCCCAAATTTGTTAAGTGAGACATTTGTTAAGTGAGTTGTGTCCCATTTGACGACCTTTCTGCCACGGTTGTTAAGTGAATGACTGCAGGGGATAAGTTGGAAACCTTGGTTGTCGGGAATCCGGCTTTGACTTTGCTTGTCAGAAGGTCCCAAAAGGGGATCACACGTGACACACACACACCCCGGGGACGCTGTGACCGTCATAAATGTGAGTCGGTTGCCAAGCGTCTGAATTTTGATCCCGTGTCCAGGAGGGTGCTGGAAAGGTCGTTAAGTGTGAAAAACGGTCCTTTTTTTCCAGTGCCGCTGTAGTGAACGGTCAGCTAAGTGAATTGTCGTAACGCTGAGGACTGCCTGCTTTGCAAGTTTACTCCTGACTGCTTCTCTCTCCCTTCTAGGAGGGGGGAAAAAATGAATGAAATCAAGGAAAGCCTTCGGAGCATTGAACAGACGTATAAAATCTTCCAGCAGCAGCAGTTCACCTTCATCGCTGCCCTGGAACACGTCCGAGAGAACGCCCATGATAAAATTAAGCCTGTGTCCAGCATCGGGCAGGTAAGAGGGACGTCCACCTGCCACCCCTTTGGGACCTAAAGCTGGGGTGATAGAACTGAGGGGGAGATGGGGAGATGAGCAAAGTCTTTGGAGAAAGGGGTCAATCTCTTCTCCGAAGCACCGGAGGGCAGTCGCTTTTTCCAAAGGCCGCTGGACTTCCTGGCTTTTGCTAGAAGAGGTTTTGCTTCTCATCCAGAGAAGCTGCTTCAGTTCTGGCTACAGGATTCGTCTCACACACACACACCCCCAGCGAGGGTACAGATAAACCTCGCAGGAGGAGTGCCAACGACCAGAGGACCGCAAGGAATAGACATCCTTCCGTGCTCCACCATTAAGTCAGAACTGGAGAAACTTCTAGGATGAGAAGTGAGAGGTTTTCGGAGGAAAAAAAATAATAAAGAAAGTCCAGTTGCCTTTTGAAAGGGAAAAAAAACCAGCTTTGGGACAAGTATGACCTGGACAACAGAGAATCTCCAGAGAGATTTACTAGGATAAGAAGGAATGGATGGAAACTAAAAAAGGAGAGAAGCAACCTAGAAATAAGAAGAAATTTCCTGATCTTTCTTTTTCTTTCTCTTTCTCTTTTTCTTTCTCTTTCTCTTTCTTTTTCTTTCTTTCTTTCTTTTTTTTTTCTTTCTTTCTTTCTTCCTTCCTTTTTCTTTCTTTTTCTTTCTTCCTTCTTTCCTTCTTTCCTTCCTTTTTTCTTTCTTTCTTCCTTTCTTTCTTCCTTTTTCTCTTACCTTCCTTCCTTTTTTCTTTCTTTTTTCTTTCCTTCCTTCCTCTTTCTTTCTTACCTTCCTTCCTTTTTCTTTCTCTCTTCTTTCTTTCCTTCTTTTCTTTCTTTCTTTCTGTTTCTTTCTTTCCTTCCTTCCTTCCTTTCTTTTTCTTCTTTTTCTTTCTTCCTCCTTTCCTTCCTTCCTTCCTCTTTCTTTCTTTTTCTTTCTTCCTTCCTTCCTTCTCAAAATTTACATAACCGCCCAACTCACTCTCAGTGACTCTGGCAGCTTACCAAGATAGAAACCTAATACAAAACAATTAAAAAGCCATTTTTTTCTTCGTCGTTCATTGCCTAATTAATAAAAACAAAAAAACAAGAACAGAATAAATACTCCCAGACAAACAAAAAGCAGGCATGCGAAGACTGGACTCATCTCCTTTCCCTGACTTCCTGAAAACTTTCTCTCTCTCTCTCTCTCTTCCCAAACTGAAATGGAGAGCATGGCAGTGTCCCTCTCGCCCCAGCACGCGTTCCCACAGGGCAGCGATAGCATTTGAAAGTGCCTATTAAAAGTAATGGCTCTGTAGCCGAGGGGGCTGTGATGGATGGAGAAGTGTCTGCTAAGGCAACATGATGAATGGAGGCAGGTGGGGTTTTTTTCACCCCCCCAGACTTTGGGGACTCCCGTTAAAAAGAAATGTCAACTCTTAAGTGGAGCAGAATCGGATTCCCTCCCTTTAGGAGGGAGGGAAGGAGAGGAGGAGGGAGGGAGGGAGGGAGGGAGGGAAGGAAGGAAGGAAGGAAGGAAGGAAGGAAGGAAAAAAAGGAGAAGGAGATGAAGATGATGAAGGAGCAGGAAGAGAAGACACTTATATGGATGATCTTTGAAGTAACTATTTAAAAAGAAGAAAAAAATGAAGGATGTCTCATTGAGTCAACCTTCTCTACCTATTGTAGGTGTGGGTTGGACTATGACTCAACCAGTCATATCTCTGTTATCCATCCATCCATCCATCCATCCATCCATCCATCCATCCATCCACTCACTTCCTCTCTCTCATCTATATCTATCTGTCTTTCTGTCTACCTACCTACCTACCTAATATCTATCTATCTATCTATCTATCTATCTATCTATCTATCTATCTATCTATCTATCTATCTATCTATCTATCTATCTATGCCTCTGTCTGTCTTTGTCTGTCTGTCTGTCTGTCTGTCTGTCTGTCTATCTGTCTATCTATCTATCTATCTCTTTCTCTCATCTACCTCTCTAATCCTCTGTCTACATAGCTATCCATTTCATCTATGTCTCTTATCTCTTTATCCATCCATTTCCTCTCATCTGTCGATCATCCATCCATCCAACCCCTAAATTTTGACCAGGGGATCCTCGCAAAAAAAAGAAGAAGCCCCCCCCAAAAGACACAAATAACAATCACAGCAGCTGAATTATCATAACCCAAGGCTTAACAACATGGCAATATACAACCCGTTGGACGGAGCTGAGGGGGGCAGGCCCACCTCACCTTCTCCCCCCTCCGCCTGCAGAGAACCCCAAACCTTGGAGATTTGTCTACCAGCACAACTGCTTTCTTTTTCCAAAGACACACATACACACACAGAGAGAGAGAGAGACAAAGAGAGAGGAAGAGAGAGAAAAAGAGGTTTTATTTTGATCTACTACATTCCCCCATCAGGGTTGGGAGCACTGAGGAGGCAGGAAGAAGAGTTTGAATCTGGTGGGGCCACTTAAAAAGGAGGTGTCTTCCTTCTCTCTCTTTTTTTTTTCTTTCCTGCTGAGCTGGTCACCCCGGGATCCAATTAAGCTCAGGAACTACCAGGAATTGCTCTGGTGCAGGAACCAGCCTGCCTGTTAACAGCTGACCTGAGACCCATCCAGCAGCCAGCTGAGGATTGCGGTTTGCAACACAATGCCGGCCAGTCTCGGATTGGAGTCGGCTGCAACCTCTGCACCCCATTATGTTCCCCGGAAACTTTTTTCTCTTCCGAACTTTTCACGCAGGGAGGGAGGAAGAAGAAGGGGATAGCAGGGAGCAAAACTTGCTAGATAATGACCAGGGTTGGGGTTTTTTTGTGGGTTTTGTTTTTTTGCAAAAGTTGCAGTTTTTCGAAGCGCAAACCACAAACTGCAAAGCCGGCTTGGAGACAGGCTGCCTTGGTTCGTTCGACAGGCTTAACCTGGTTAATGAATTTCCCTCTGGCTCTGGGTGACAAAGTGACAAAGAAACGGGGGGCACAGCACGCTTAGTGAAGTCCCCCCCCTCTTGATAGAAGCAAGGTGAAGCGTGCCTTGTGTTGCCTGCCAGATTGTGACGTGTAAACACGGTCTGAAAATGCAGGTGGTCCTCAGCTAATGGCCAGTAACTGAGCCCCAAAATTTCCGTCGCTAAGCAAAACGGCTGCTCAGTGAATTTCGCCCCGTTTTACGGCCTTTCTTGCCGCGGTTCTTCAGCGAATCCCTGCAGATGTTAAATTAGTAGCACGGTTGTTAAATGAATCCGGATTCCCCGTGGAAGGTCGCCAAAAAGGGATCGCGTGATCTCCCCGGGACGCTGCGACCGTCGTAAATATGATGGTTTTCAATTTCCAATTTTGATCCCATGACCCTATTTTCAGAGCCGTCGTAACTTTGAACGGTCGCTAAATGAAGCCGAGGACCCACCCTGTATTACCCATCCTTGCCCTGCTTGTCCAACAGGTGCAGACGTACATGGACCACTACTGCAACAACACCACCGACAAGCGCATCCTCCTGATGTTTCTCAACATCTGCTGTGAACTGCACAAGCTTTGCCAAAGGCTGGAGTCCCTGCACCCTGGAAACAGCACCACCAACGCCATCTTGGAGAAGTGCAAGATGTACGTCAGCCACAGCAATGACCTCAGTGGCCTCCGGGCTAAGTAAGTTTCTAGTCCCTCTGGCCCTCTCCACGCCCCAGCCTTGCAGAAAGCCTTAAGTTAGCTTCCCTAGAGATTTAACTAGCATTGATGGAGATGTGCGTCTCAAATCTGTGACTCTGGACAGCTTAACGATTTGAGAATGAGTAAAAACGTAGTTTGGGGGAAAACACACACACAAGATCTACAATAGCCTCCATCCGCACAACTCTGAAAGGAGCTGCATCACACCCCCAGGGTTGAGCACAGTTCTTTCCAGGACCCAATCTAGGTTGGTCACCTAAGACCAGAGGTTTAATCTTCCGAGCTTTCAGTCTTCCACAAACACAAAACGGAGACATGGGAACCGTGGCTTACAAGCCACAAAATGTGAGTGCTTGTGGAGGATTGGTTGACTATGTTCCTTCGAGTCACTTGCAACTTCTGGGGACCGCAAAGAACTAGGAGGATCTGTCCTTAACCTGGTCTTCCACGGATGACCCCATCCAGTACTGTAACTGCATCCAGCCAGCCGTGATCCTGGTTGTTCTCTTTTTCTTCCAATTCTGGTCACCACAATATAAAAAAAAAGATGTTGAGGCTCTGGAAAGAGTGCAGAGAAGAGAAACAAGAATGATTAGGGGGCTGGAGGCTAAAACATACGAAGAACGGTTATAGCAATTGGGTATGTCTATGAGAGTGAGGACAATTAACCAGTGGAACAGCTTGCCTCCAGAAATTGTGGAGATTTTTAAGAAGAGGCCAGACAGTCACTTGTCTTGAGATGGTATAGGTTCTCCTGCTTAAGTGGAGGGCTGGACTAGAAGACCTCCAAGGTCCCTTCCAGCTTTCTTGACTGTTGGTGGTTGATCCCAAAAGCCAGAAGCTCTCAACCACCAGGACGGTTTGTGGAAGAGCATGGTGAAGGTGCCAGGGCATAGCATGGTGTGCCCAAGTTGGATCAGCTGATTGGAAAGTTGAATTTTCATCATTCTTCTCCTTCTCCTCCTCCACATAATAATTGTTTCTCCTTTTCCTTCTCCATATAATTCCTTCTCCTCCTTCTCCACTTCTGCTTCTAATTCCTTCTCCTTCTTTTCTTCATAACTCCTCCTTCTTTCTCCTTCTCTATAATTCCTCCTTCTTTCTCCTCCACTTCTCTATAATTCCTCCTCCTCCTCCTCCTCTTTTCCTTCTTCTAATTCCTTCTCTTTTCCTTCTCCTCCTTCATATAATTCCTTCTCCTTCTCCGCTTCTCTATATAATTCATTCTCCGCTTCTTCTTCTTCTAATTTCTTTTCCTTCTCTTCCACTTCTCCATATAAATCCTTCTCCTTTTCCCCTTCGCCCTATAATTTCTTCGCCTCTGTATAATTCTTTTTCCTTCTCCTTCTCTATATTTCTTTCCTCCTCCTCCTCCTCCTCCTCCTCCTCCTCCTCCTCCTCCTCCTCCACACCGCAGGTACCCTCATGACGTGGTGAACCATCTCAGCTGCGACGAAGCCCGAAACCATTACGGCGGGGTGGTGAGCCTCATCCCCATCATCCTGGACTGCATGAAGGAGTGGGTGGCCCACACGGAGAAGCTGCCGCGCAACATGCTCCAGAGCGTGAGTGCCCGCAAAGCGGCCATCCTCCAGCAGATAAACTTGCCAACCCGGACCAAGAAGGGCTTCGACCTGTCAGGCCGGCCCACCTTCGTCACCGAGGCTTGCCAGACCAAGCTCAGCTTGGTGGATAAGGCTCAGAAGCGGGAGAATAGGCGGGCGGCTAAAATAAAACAGATGGGCGGCCTTGGGCGAGCCATTCAAAAATTCCTCGACGGTCCCTGGAAACCGCCCGGTAAAAATGCTTTTTGAACCCAACCAAACCCAACTAAATAGAGGCGTTGTGTGAGCTGGAGGGGGCAGGAAAGCAACACGACCCACACACTTGCATGGTGTCTAGAAATTAAAATTAGTCTCCCTGGAACTGCTTCAGCTTTTCTGAGAACGGTGCAGAAAAGACAGGCCATGCTCGGTTGGGTCAATCAGCCGTGGCCCTTCCCTTCGTAGGATCATTTTTCACAGCCTGCTCAGGGTCCTGTGCCCCGGTTGTAGATCACGGGGTGACCTGGCTGGATGTGGATCACAACCCTACTCCGATTTGCATTTTTTTTTGGTTGGTGTAAAGGCAGGAGCCCAAGCAGCGATGAACGGAATCACCACTTAAGCCAACTAGCTTGAACTCAAGATTGCGTTGGCCAACGGGTCAACAGAGACGTAGGTTGGGGAGTTAGGAAGAGCCTTTCCCATGGATCATTCTGGTTTTTTTTGGGGGGGGGGGAGATCAGAAATAAGATTTCACCTGTCAAAAACCTGTTGGATTTTGTGGTCTGATTCTCAGTTGACTCGGGGGAAGTCCCCATCAAGTCAACCTTGTTGACTTCAGAAGCCTGTCCATACTTGGGCAAGTTGATCAGGCCGTCTTCCATCGGGCGATCCACTTGGATCGCTCGGTTCCAAGGGCAACTAGATCAAATTCTACCTTTCCGCCAAGCTCCTGGTCAAAACCATGTGCAGCCCTAGAGCCCGTTCTCTTGTGTAGGTCCGCACTGGCTTTCCAAACCTGATCCCAGAGCAGACGTACTTAAATCAGGACCTCAGTGATCAGGGAGCAGAAGAAACAGCTGATTGCAAGATTCAATCTGAGTCGGTCCCCGGGATGCAAAGGTTTATTCTTCCAAGGTTTCTGCCTTGTCTGAAGCCCATCCTCAGGGAATGTGTGCACTGGGCACCACAAATACAACAGGTAGAACAGCCCAGTGCACACATTCTGAAGATAGCAACATAAGTCCGAAAGCTTGGAAGAATAAACCTTTGATCCCAGCGACCAACTCGGATTGGATCCTGCAACATTTATCCCGGAAGACATAAACTGCAGATTGTTAAATTTTTGAGAAGCCACCTTATAACCAGGTT
Organism: Protobothrops mucrosquamatus; assembly: GCF_001527695.2. NCBI lineage: Eukaryota > Metazoa > Chordata > Lepidosauria > Squamata > Viperidae > Protobothrops > Protobothrops mucrosquamatus. Next base: position 125,109 of record NW_015388869.1, read on the forward strand.
GTGCATTTTGCAACCCGAAACCAACATGCGTTGGAAAGCTGGAACTTCACGATTGGAAAACTCCATTCTCTTCCTTCTCGATGTTTACCACAGGGGCAGCAAACTTGTTTTAAAAAATTTTTTTTAAAAGACACGTGCAATATTTGATCTCCCAGTTCTGCTCTTTGGGTCTGATTGTGGTTTTGTGTTTTTTTTCTTCCACCTTCTCACAGGCTTCTTAAAACTACCTCTGCCTTTTTTTTGCTTCCAACCCGAAGACGCTTCTGAATAAAGCCATTTCCCTTGCATTTAATGCTCTTTGCTAAAATGTTCACCAAAGGTGGTTCGTGGCCAGTAGATAAAACCCTGTAGGGACCCCCGCCAGCCCGTTTCGCATTGGGTGTGAGATGCTGAACCACAAACTAACCACGTGGGGGTGGGTTTGCTGGAGTGACCTGTGGTTTGGTTGATCGAAAGCTCGGAGCAGTTTGGGGGGAAAAAAATCCAGATTTTCCTTGTACAGGTAGCCCTCGACTTAACGAAAATGAAAAATCCTCGTTAAGCTTAATAGTGAGGGGTGTGTTTTGTAGACCACTGTGGTTTTTCTTCCAAAAAGTCATCTTTGCCCCATTCAAGCTATCCTGCGTGGATGGCTTGTTTATTTCTGGGACCTTCTAAACCAGAAAAGCCCTTGACTTAACGACGATTGAGTCCACAATTTCTGTTGCTAAGCCAGATGGTTGTTAAGTGGGTTTTGCCCAGTTTTAAGACCTCCCTTGCCACAATTGTTAAGGGAATCACTGCAGTTATTTATTTTTAAATCTGGCTTGCCCCCCTCCCCGACTTTGCCTGTCGGAAAGTCGCAAAAAAAGCGGAATCACGCAACCTCGTGAAACCGCGACCGTCTTAAACCGGAGTCAGTTGCTAATCGTCCGAATTTTGATCAGGTAACCATCAAGGATGCTACAGCTGCCGTTAGGTGTGAAAAACGGTCCCAAGTCATTTTTTCCAGTGCCGTTTTAACTCTTGAGCCGTCGCTAAATGAAGGGTCGTTGAGCCGAGGACTATCTGGAAGAGTCAGAGGTGTTTTAACGGTGGGACCGCTGTCTCTGCCGACGGGACTCGCCCTTATCGGAGCTGCGTAGAGTTTAGGCGAGTATCTGCCGAGAACATTGTAGGCACCGAGAAAGGACTGGGACTAGATCAAGGCTTCCTTCAATATTCAGGCATTTTGGGGGGTTCAGCAAAGAGGGAGTGTGTGGGGGGGGGTTGTGGGGTTTGTGAAAGCAAGCGTTAAAAACCCTACTTTCCCACGGAGGTGCTTGGGAATGCTTCTTGTAGCATCACGGTCTTCCCACCGATCAAGAGGATACAGGTAATCCTCGGCTGGTGACCAATCGGGAATGGAACGTCCATTGCTACGGGAAGCCGTGCTTAAATGAGCCGCATCCTTTTTGCCACGGTGAAGTGAGCCACGTGGTCACAAAGCAAATTCAGCTTCTCTTGCTGGAAGCTATCTGGGAAGGATGGCAAAGGGTGAGCACGTGGCCCTCCCGGGACGCCGCAACAGGCAGCAAAACACGCCAGTTGCCAAGCGCCCCAATTTTCATCCCATCGTTGTGGAGGTGCCCTAACAGCTGTTAGGTGTTAAGGGCGGTTGTAAAGCTCTTTTTTTCCATGTCCTGGTAACTTTGAACGGTCACTAAACAAACGGTTGTAACTTGAGAACTACCTGTATGGTGCCAGTCTTAAAAGATTCCCCTTTTTCAAAACAAAAACATGTTCCCCCTTCCTACTGGCTCCTTAGAAAGCCAAAACGCGCCAAGGATAGTTGAGCGTTTCATCTCTTCGGAATCAATGAATAATTGAGCTCTTCCAACTCACACCTCCAGGTCCTGTGGCGTAAAAAAAATGTTTATTATTTATGGTGCTGTTTATAAAACTACCCTGGCTGTCCTGCTTAGCACAAGAAAGCAAGGGTGGCAATTTATTTTTCCTTTTGTATCTTGCTGGCTCTCTCTCTCCTCCATAATACATATTTAATCAGTTTGATCCAGGTGAGAAAGACTCTTTGAATATTAAACTAGCGTGGAGACTTTTTTTTCTTTCCCAAAAAGAAGGTATGTTTGGTGTCAGGGTTTCTTCAGCTGCTGATAAACAACTCTCCTACACCTTTTAGGCGAGAAGTCCAGCTATTAAACGGGATCTTTTTTAACCGCCCTGTTTTTTAAGGCTTGCAAACCAGAGACGGCTGGCGTCCCTTTGAATCCTTCCAAAGGCTGAATTTGAAGAGGTAAAGAGTCACGTCTTCGCAGCAAAGCTGGAATATGGAGGAAATGGCCTGAAGATGCTTTAGAGCAGTTTCAAGATATTTATTTTTTTAAACTAGGGGGAAAAAAACACCAGAACCTGTGTGTTTTTTGTTTAAAAAAAAAGAGATTCCGGAATGTTTGATCAAGAGGCAAAGTTCAAATGACAGAAAATTGTGGGTCCCCCCCCCCCTTTTAATCTCTCATAAAAGTCCACACCAATTGGAAAAAAAATTGGATTTAGCATTCCATTCCCTTGTTGGGGGCCAAGTTTACAATTTTGAGATGCTTGAGCTGCACCCAGAAACGAGAAAGCAGCAAAAACGTCATAAAGGAGAAACAAAAATGTGTTTTCCAGCCCTTCGCATCTCTAGATCCTACCGCCCTAGGCACGTTACCGAGAAAAGAGTTGATCCAGGATTACTTTTTGATCTTCCTTCCTTGGGGATCACATCCCTAAATGGATGATTGTATGTTGAGTACTACCTGTAAGGCAGAAGTGATATTCTGAACTGGATCGGCAGAAATACAACAGAAGAGAACAGGACAACAGAGTTGGGAGGGACCTTGGGGGTCTTCTAATCCAACCCCCTGCTCAAGCAGGAGACCCTAACCAATTTCAGACAAATGGCTGTCCAGTCTCTTCTTAAAAACCTCCAGTGTTGGAGCACCCACAACCTCTGGAGGGAAGCTGTTCCACTGGTTAATTGTCCTCCCTGTCAGGAAATTTCTCCTTAGTTCCAGGTTGGCTTCTCTTCTTGATTAGTTTCCATCCGTTGCTTCTTGTCCTGCCTTGGAGAATAGATGGACCCACCCTCTTCTTTGTGGCAACCTCTTAGATATTGGAAGACTGCTATCATGTCTCCCCTAGTTCTTCTTTTCATTAAACTAGAGATATCCAGTTCCTGCAACCGTTCTTTATATGTTTTAGTCTTCCAGTCACCAGTTGCTAACTTACATTTCTCTAGATCCACCTCCCCAGGATATTCGAAGCCACAGGAAAAAAATAATTCTATTTCCTCTCTCCATCCAGTATAACCACTGGCCTGCTGAAGTTTTTGTTCTGGTGACCATTTAACAGTTTTGTGATGGGTCTTGTGAAAAAGAACGTAGAACACACAGGGAGCCCCAGAGGTCTTCTAGTCCAACTGCCTGCTTAAGGCAGGAGACCTTACTATCCTGGTCAAATGGTTGTTTAATCCTCTTATTTTTTTTTTGAAGCTCTTTTCTTTCCCATTGGCCGTCTGGAACAGAACAGTTTTCAATCCTGCTGAATTTTTTTTTTCCAAAATGGTTATTTTACATAAGCCAGCCAAGGTGGCTTCCAACTAGAAGATTTATTCTGAAGGGTGGAGTTAAAAAAAAAACACCTCTCAACCCTAAGATGAATGAAAAACAATATATATATATATATATATTTAATTTGTTCACAGTTAAACACAAGCAACTGCCTTGATGTATTAGAACATTCTAGTAACGTCAGCAAAACGCCCTCGGTTCGGTTTTGCTTGTGAAATATTTAGTTCCGATTGTACCATTTCATAGCATCACACTTCATCGTCGCTGTGGCTTTTTCCCCCCCCCTTCCCCTTTTTTTTAAAAAAGTCATTTATTTATTTATTTATTAAATCATGCTTACAAAGAGAGCGAGGCAGGAAACATTCACTCTTTTAGACAGCTCGGTTTCGTTCTCTCTCTCTCTCTTTTTTAAAAGATTTAACTAAAAGCAGTCAGGTTTTTTTTTCCCCTCCTTTTTCTCTTAAAGGGGGAAAAAAAAAACCCAAGGGTTATTATTTTCAGCTTCGCTAACCAGAACTTTTCTCCCCCCCCTCCCCAAAATTGCAAAAAAAAACCCAACCCCAAAAAAACCAAAACCCCCAAACAAGAACTTCATTATGTACGCTACATCCATGATTCAAAGAGTTGCTGTGATAAGGATTTCCAGAGTGATTCCTCCGTCTTTTCGGTGGGTCTGCTGGGAAAAATGGGATAGGATAATTCCACTAATTCATCGCTAATTCATTGCATCTTTTTCCAAAAGCAGATAAAGGAGCCAATTTCTAACCTTTGGGGAGGGGGGGGAGAAAGATGGATTATTTTGACCACTGAAAACAAAGAGATCCTTTTCCATTAAAACTAGGACTGCCTGCGTTGAAAAAAAGCAGAACTTTCTTCTTTCCTGATAAGACTCCCGTGAAGGTATTTCCAAATCTAGATAGCTAAAATGAAAAATCAGGTTGGATCCCTTTTAAGGGTGGGTGGAAAGACAATCCCCCCCCCATATAAGGGACAGGGAAGCAAAACTCAGCCCCTATCATTGAGCTGGATGGGATCTGCAAATCCATCTATGCACCAGAGTGAGATACTGTGGAACAGGGCTCTCCAAACTCGGCAACTTGAAGACTTGTGGACTTTCCAATGTCCAGAAATTCTGCTGAGGAATTCTAACCGCTGAAGTCCACAAGTCTTCCAAGTGACCAAGTTTGAAAGCCCCAAGTGTGAAGGGCTCTACCAGTGTCCACAAAGATGGGGGGGGGGGCTCTCCCAGTTGGAATACCCCTGTGGAATAAAGAGAGGTTGAAAAACGATCCTGGTTGGGCCAAAAAAGGTCAGCATTAGCTTTGCACAGAGTTCAAATTAAATCAATTTTAGGAGCAGAATGGAAGGGGGGAGAAAATGAACGTCTCTCCCTTTAGGGCAGGGGGTCTCCAAACCTGGGCAATTTTTAGGACTTGGGGACTTCCAATTCCCCAGAATGGCTGGGAGTTGAAGTCCACAAGTCTTAGAAAGTGCCCAAGTTTGGACAGCTCTGCTTTAGGGAACGGAAGCTTCAACCACAGAAAACAGCATTCCTCATTCAAGTCTGAGCTTGTAACTTGGACAGCACTACAGCCCCCATCAGCCACACGTCTTCAGCCCATCCATTAAAAAAAAAAAAAGGTTTGAAAGGATAAAACAAGGCAGCAGCTCACAATTTTTTCCTGACACTCTGCCAGCCTCGCATCGCTCACCTGAACACAGCATCCCTAAATCCCATCGCAGGCTTACCGTGTTTTTCTGCTCAAACAACAGTTATTTAAACTCACCATCTGTTTAGGGAAATCTCAAGGAAGGGTTGAAGAGAGAGAGGGAGAAGTCTCTCTCTTTTTTTAATAATAATAACAGTAATAAAAAAAGGTTTGGTTTAAGAAATGTACGAAGGCCCACTGGAGGTAAAAGCAAGAGACGGCAATTTGGGGGGGTACCTTAGCAGCTTTTTCTGACGAGAAGGGCCTCCCCCAGGCTGGCTTTGTGACCAAGGGGGCAGAAGATGTTTGGAAATGGGAGGGGCAGAGAGGATGCCCTGGGTGGTTTTAAGAATCAAGGTGTCGTGCTCTCCACCCAAAGTGAAACACATCCTTGTGAAAGAGACCCCACGCAAACGGGGGAGGAAAAAAAAAGCATTTAAGCGTCCGAAGGGCCACGTTAGTATCCAAAAACCATGATGCTGGGTTTTGAGGATGGAGGGGGGTGGGTGGGAATTGTCACAGGTCTAATCCATGTGCGTGGATGCACACACCCAGTCCCAATGGAGGCAAAGCCCCATAAGTGCTTCAGACTGATGGGTTTTGGTGGCCACCACCAGCAAGAGATCACAAGCCTCCTTAGGAGAAACCAGACTGGATTATAAAAAAAAGGAAGGATTTTGGTTCAGGTGGATCACAAAACCAGCGAAGGGGAGTCTTCTCGTTTTTGAGGAGACACGGGAAAAGGGGAGCAGGACGGACGACGGGGAGAGAACTGATTTTTTCCCCCATAAAAATTTTTGTGCGCTACTGTTATAAAACACTCACCGATCGAGAAGGCTGTTGTCTTCCTTTCCATTTAAACAAAGCTCAAGTCAGGTCATTATATCAGCTTATCAGACTAGAGAGAAACACAGCTAAAGAGAATAAAGTATAAAGAGAAATAGTGTTTCCAGAATATTTGGGGGGGGGGGGGACTCTGCTGGGCAGCTTCCAAAAGGAAACCAAATATATATATATATTCCAGCAGAGAAAATGTGCAGGGCAGGAAAGATAACCCCCCCCCTGGGTTTTTTTTGGGGGGGGGAGGTTGTTGTTTTAAAAGGCAGGAGGGGAATGTAGATCGAAATCCTAAAGGTAGGATTTTAAAACCACACCATCATCAGAGCAAAGTCCGGCGGTACTCACGATGAGCAAGGGTTGAGGAGAATCAAACTCTTTTTAAAAAAATCTTACTTTGGCGGAGAACCGTTCACCCCAGTCCCCGGCGAAAAAGGGGGTGGGTAAGTGGGAGCAAGATGGCTGCCAGCCCTGATTGAGGACTGGTGGGGCACAGTCCTTCAGATTAAGCACACAAAGACCCCCACCCCCCACCCCAATTCGCTCAGAGAGGCCTGCTAACCTATTGCACAAAAGTTCGTTCGGCGGCGGGAGGCGAAAGGGCAAACGAGGAGTCACCATCCCAAGTTAAGGAACCAGTATAAGGGGGAGGGGGGGGAGGCATCAAAGATGGCACAGGGGGAGGGGGGGAGGACGACCGAGCTCTTTGGCCCTTCCAGATGTGGCATCCGTTCTGCATTCACTCAGCCAAGGTCCACCTGTCCCCAAACGAAAACAAACCGGTCCGTGTTGCCGCGGCAGGAGTCCCACGGGTCTAGAACGAAACGTGAAAGCTTTTAGTTAAAAAAACACACACGCGCTCTGTCGCTCTCTCCAAGGCTGAGATTATGAAAAAGTTAACACTGATTTGTTTGTTTGTTTCCCCGCGCGCTTCCCGGCTTAGCTATGACCGTGATGGGATTCGTTGTAGTCCATTATATGAAGCGATTCCACGCTGCTTTCTTGATTTGAGGGAGAGGTGGTGGGTTCCGCGGGACCCGGGGAAGGGGGCAAGGGTCCCCGGGCTTCTAGGCCGGGCCCTTTGCACAATTCAGTCTTCAACGTGCCGCAGAGGCTCTGGAGGGCCGCCCCGTCTTCATCGCACTGGCTTTCGCTTTTGTTGCGGAAGAGCTCGCGAGCTTTCATGCCCAAGAAGCTCTCCGAACTCGGGAAGGAGCCCACGGTCAGCCGGCTGCGGGCAGAAGGAGGCTCCTGTCGCGCAGTGGCCTCCCAGCAGCTGTTGAAGGGTCCGGCTCGGTCGGCGAGGGGCTTCTCCGGACTGGATCCACCGCTGTTGCTGCTACTGCTGCTGCTAGGACGAGTCTGGACGACGGAAGAGTCGGCCTCCCCGTTCCTGCCCAGCATTTCTTCAGCGCATCGGGCGACTGGGTGGGACAGGCCCTCATTTGCCCCCGAGAGCCTGTGGGGAAGGAGAGCAATGGGTGAGGAGGAGGAGGAGGAGGAGGAGAAGGAAGGAAGGAAGGAAGGAAGGAAGGAAGGAAGGAAGGAAGGAAGGAAGGAAGGAAGGAAGGAAGGAAGGAAGGAAGGAAGGAAGGAAGGAAGGAAGGTGCAAGGGTGAGAAATTGCAGCCTTGCAGGCAAACTCTGCAGTCTCGCCGCAGCCTTCCATCTTTCCGAGGTCGGTAAAAATGAGGACCCAAATTATTTCACCCAAGCTATCTTCTTTTGCAGTTCAATCTACCAAATGGGACACTTTAGAACAGGGGGTTTCTAAATCTTGGCCACTTGTAAGATGGGTGGATTTCAACTCCCAGAATTCCTCCTGGCAGGGGGAATTCTGGGAGTTGAAGTCCACCCATTTTCAGAAGCACGGCTTTAGAAGGAGGAGAGAAGTGGAGAATTCAGCCAACGCCCGTTTGGGCAAATTCGATGCATCAGATCCCGGCTTCACTTCGGCAGCGGGCACGTTTCGAGTTTGTCGGGGTCGTTAAGAAGCCAGAAAGAGAGGCAGGCTGGTTTTTTTTTTACCTTTCTTCGGCCATTTCTGCCGTCTCCATTTTGTCCTCCTCCTGTTTCTTCTGCAACCGGTCGCTATCCAGGCAACTGTACAAGCGTAGTATCTCCAGTTCAAAGGTCCGCGTGATCTGCTTCTGGGCTTTGTGCTGCTGCTCGACCGCCTGGAGCTGGTCCCTGAAACGGACAAGAAGCCACCTTGAGCTCAATCGAATCGAATACTTTATTGGGCCAAGTGTGATTAGACACACACACAAGGGATTTTACACAGCTGCAGAAGATCTCCGTGGACAGCTCGTTCTCGGCTTACAACGTTTGGTTAGTGACTGTTCAGTTTCAACGGCACTGGGAAAAAAGTGACCCTCTGGCTGTTTTTCACACTTACGACCGTGGTCATGTGATCAAAATCCAGATTCTTGGTGAACTGACTCCTGTTTCTGACTGCTGCGCTGTCCCGAGGGGTCGTGTGGTATCTCCAAGCAAAGTCAATAGGGAAGCCAGATTCACTTAACAACCGTCTTAACTTACCAATTGCAGTGATTCATTTAACGGCTGTGGCAAGAAAAGCCATACAGTGGGGCAAAACTCACTTAACAACTGTCTCACTTAGCAGCATAAATTTTGGGGCTCAATTGTGGTCGTAAGTCCTCCTCCCCCCCTTCTCCTCCGCTCCATGCACCTTCCCTCTAGCACTGATGATGTTACCTAGTTTGGCCATGAAAAGTCTGCAGGAAAACCACCCAGCTCAGAGAGCACCCAGGACCCCCCAGTCCTCCTCCTCCATTCCACATGCCTCACTCCCTTCTAGCACTGATGATGTTACCTAGTTTGGCCATGAAACGCCTGCAGGAAAACCACCCAGCTCAGAGAGCACCAAGGACCCCCCAGTCCTCCTCCTCCATTCCACATGCCTCACTCCCTTCTAGCACTGATGATGTTACCTAGCTTGGCCATGAAATGCCTACAGGAAAAGCACCCAGCTCGGAGAGCACCCAGGAACCCCCCACTGCCATACTTTCTAAGCCAGCCTAGGGCTCCCTACAGAGCAAGGCAAAAGAGGGCGTTGTCAAGGCAACCTGGCTTGGGCTTTGACGTCCTCCAGATATTTCTTCTGCTCCAGCAACAGGTGATCCTTCTTGGTAAGCTGAGATTCCAGTTCTGCAACCCGGTTCTGAGACGCTTCCACTTGCTGGCTCTGGAGGAGGAGGCAGGACTTGGCTCTCTCCAGCTCCTTCCGGAAGGCCGTCTGCATGATCCCCACTTCCTGGAGAGGAGGGAGGAGGAGAAGAGAGAAACTCAGCATCGGAGGGACCTTCTACGGGAAGGCAAACCGTAGCTGGGTTCAAATTACAGAATAGCTTGGAAGGGACCTTGGGAGGCCTTGTAGTCCAACCCCCTGCTTAAGCAGGAGAACCTATACCATTGTGGGTAATTGGCTGTCCAGTCTCTTCTGGAAAGCCTCCAGTGTTGGGAGCAGCCACAACTTCTGGAGGCGAGTCGTTCCACTGGTTAATTGTTCTCCCTGTCAGGAAATGTCTCCTTAATTCTAGGTTGGATCCGTCTTTGATAAGTTTCCATTTGTCACTTCTTATCCTCTTATCCGACCCCCTCTTCTCTGGGACAGCCCCTCAAATATTGGAAGACAGTTATCCTGGCACCCCCAGTCCTCCTTTTCATCAGGCTAGACACAGCCCATCCCTGCAACCTTCCTTATGTTTTAGCCTCCAGCCCCCTTAGCATCTTAGCTGCTCTTTTCTGCCCTCTCGGAGTCTTTCTTTCGTCATAAATTGCGAACTTGCTTCGCTGGAGACACTAAAAATGGCCGAATTTTACACCAGGGGCCGAAAGGAAAGCAAGCCGGCTGTGATGGCAGCTGGGCCACCCGACACGAACCGGGGTCCAAGGAAGTTACCTTGGTGGTGTCGGCGTGCTTGTTCTGCAGCTGCTCCAGGTACAGTTCATTCACCTCCCCCAGCACCAGCAGCTGCCTGTTCAAGAACTCCATCTGCTGTTGGACCGACTCACTGTTGGAAAGCTGGAGGAGGAAATATTTAAGGCATCTTTTTGAAGCTGATAATCGGGGGTCGCTTAGGATTTTCAAGGGTGTGTAAAGGGCAATTAATTACCCACCCTCTTCTCCTCCCTCCCCGCCCCCGTTATTTATGCTGCCTTGAGCAGAAAGCAGGAAACCACGGATGTTCCCCCCCCCCCAAAGCAATTTTACCTTTTGTGAAACTTGGCTCAGCTGCAGTTCGGTGTGGCACACCTTGTTGTTTGATTTTTTCAGCTCGGACCGCAAGTCTCGGATGACATTGGAACAGTCTTCCAGTTTGGTCTAGTTAAGGGAGGGGGGGGGGCGGGGAAAAAGGCATCCGTTCGTCCAGTTTATGCCAGGATCCCCGTCGTAATTTTATTTATATTCAGCCTTTATTATTTTTTTATAAATAATTCAAGATGTCAAGTGTCTGATTAACGAAACACTTAAAAGGACTTTCAGGCATTTTTACTCCTAAAAGCATTTATTAATGTTACAGATACGTCAGTACAACATGGAGGAAATGCTTAGGACTGGCTTCTTTTCCGCTATGCATGTAAATCTAAGCATTTCCCTCCCACCTTTTTTGGGGGGGTCATGGTTCACATCTTCCAATCAACTTGGAAGATGTGATTTACTTCCGGTTCCTTTTCCCCTTCTGCCTGGTTTAACTATAAAAATGCCAGACAGCTCTGCATATTGTCAAAGCAAGAATATACAGTATTTGCAGCGTTGACACAAGGAGGCGAACACACATTATTACACTTCCTCCTGTTTTCCCCATAACCACCACCGTGTGGGCTGAGAGAGACTGGCCCAAAGTCAGCCAGCCGGCTTTCGTGCCTAAGGTGGGACTAGAACTCACAGTCTCCTGGCGATTGGCCCAAAATCACTCAGCTGGCTTTCGTGCCTAAGGTGGGACTAGAACTCACAGTCTCCTGGCGATTGGCCCAAAGTCACCCAACTGGCTTTCGTGCCTAAGGTGGGACTAGAACTCACAGTCTCCTGGCGATTGGCCCAAAATCACTCAGCTGGCTTTCGTGCCTAAGGTGGGACTAGAACTCACAGTCTCCTGGCGATTGGCCCAAAATCACTCAGCTGGCTTTCGTGCCTAAGGTGGGACTAGAACTCACAGTCTCCTGGCGATTGGCCCAAAGTCACCCAGCTGGCTTTTCTAGCTTAGGAGAGACTTGAACTCACGATCTCTTGATTTCTGGCTTGGCGCCCTAAGCATTAGACCGAACTTGGGGGAATCTAATGGGGTGAGTCTGTTTTCTACAATACCCTGATTTTGGGGGAGAGGTTTTTTGGCGGGTGGGGGGGATGGTAAGGACGGAAGGAATCCAGCCCCTCCTCTGAGAAAACCACCCTGGGAAGGTCCCGCGTGGGATCGCTACCTTCAGCTCCTGACTCTGGCTGTAATACTCCTCCCGCTGGTGCTGCAGCTGGCGGAGCTGGCGGTGCAGCTGGGCCACCATGCCCTCGTATTCTTCCTGGAAGAGGCGATGTTTGGCCTGCTCCTTCTGCAGGCTGAGCTTCAAGGCCTGGATGTCCTTCTCCTGGAGCCGCAGCTGGTCTTTCTGCCCAGAGGGAGAAGTCAGAGGTCAGGAGGCCGTGCCGTGCCTTTGCCCGCTCTTGGGCTTGCTCAAAGGGGAACCATTTGTTTGGCTATTCGGAGCAGGACTCCGCAAGACCCCGGTTTGTTTAATTGCTTATCGAATTTATCTGTTGCCCCCCCCTCATGACAGATGGATAGAGATGGATGGATAAAAGACATGGATGGATGGATAGATGATAGATAGATAGATAGGTAGGTAGGTAGGTAGGTAGATAGATAGATAGATAGATAGATAGATAGATGATAGACAGATAGAGTCAGATAGATATAGTCAGATAGACAGATAGATAGGCAGACAGATACAGATAGATATAAACAGAAGAGATGAATGGATAAAGACATGATGGATGGATGGATGGATGGATGGATGGATGGTAGATAGATGTAGATAGACAGACAGGCAGGCAGGCAGGCAGGCAGATATAGATAGATATAAACAGAAGAGATGAATGGATAAAGACATGATGGATGGATGGATGTAGACAGTGATAGAAGAGATGAATAGATGAAAAACATGACCTAGATGGATGATAGAAGAAATGGGTAGATGGGTAAAAGACATGGATGGATGGATGGATAGATGATAGATGATAGATAGATAGATAGATAGATAGATAGATAGATAGATAGATAGATAGATAGATAGATAGATAGATAGATATAGTTATAGTCAGATAGACAGATAGATAGGCAGACAGATATAGATAGATATAAACAGAAGAGATGAATGGATAAAGACATGATGGATTGATGGATGGATGGATGGATGGATGGATGGATGGATGGATGGATGGATGGATGGATGGAATGAGACAGTGATAGAAGAGATGAATAGATGAAAAACATGACCTAGATGGATGGTAGAAGAAACGGGTAGATGGGTAAAAGACATGGATGGATGGATGGATGGATGAACGGATCTAAATCTTTTCACTGCCAGGAACTGCACAAGGGAACAGCTGAGCCTCAGGGGCCACCCAGGCCATTGCATCAACGGTTCAGAGGTTGCACATCTGCTGGGCAGGAGATGCCCCGCCGCCGGCTCACCATGGCTGCGTTGTGTTCCTCCAGGGCAGCAGCTTTGATCACTTTCCGCAGGAGGCGCCTGTTCCGGACAGCGTGTTGCTGCCGTTTGAAGCGTTCGTACAACAGCTGGTTATGCAGCAGGCGCAGCTGATTCTGGAGGGTGTGAATCTCGTCGGAAGGAGGAGAGCCTGCAGGGGAGACACACCAGGGAAAGATGGCGCTGGAAACACTGAGTCCCCAGGGCGGGGTGTCTCTCTGTGTGTGTCTGTGTGTGTCCAAACTTGTGCTTCCAGGCCTCCATCCAAAATCAAGTTCTTGAAGTAATAACGGACCCGTTCAGGCCAAATCCTCTCTAGGCCAAATCAACATCTCTTCCACAGGAGATATATTGACGAGTCTATTGTTCGCGAGTCGACGGGTTCCCTGCCTAGGGTAGGACTAGAACTCCCTGGACACCCAGATCCCGAGGGGAAAAATTGGCTCACCTCCAAAGTGAGTCCAGTCGGCGGATCGGCTTGGCAACGACAACCTGGAAGTGAGAGAGAAAAACAAAGAACTCAGTATCGTTGGAACTGCTGCTCTCTAAAGTCTCGCGAGATTGGTAGTAATTTGGGGGGGGGGATCCACAGATAAGGTGTAGGTTCACTACATAGCATGGGGCTTGGTTATTTGAGGGACCTGCCGTGCCCCCCCCCAAACTGCCTGGCCAGATCAATTCTGCAGGATTAAGCAGACCAATACAGGTAGTCTTCGACTTTACGGCCACGGCTGACCCCAACCTTTCTGTTAAGTGAGACCTCGAAGCCAAATTTGCCCCAGGTTACGGCCTTTCTTGCCAACTTGAAGAGTCATCCAACGAAGGAGGACTTACAACAGTTCGTTTAGAGCGACAATGGCGCCGAAAAATGGGACTTAACGACCGTTTTTCACACTTACGACCATTCTGGCATCTCCGTGTGATCAAAATTTGGACGCTGGGCAACTGACTCATATTTACGACGGTCACGGCGTCCCCGGGGTGTCTCGCGATCCCCTTCTGACGAGCAAAGTCAACGGGGAATCCAGATTCATTTAAGGACTGGGTTAACTAGCTTATCAACTGCCGTGGCTGCCTTATCAACTGTGGCGAGAAAGGTGGTCAAACGCACTTAACCAGCATCTCGCTTAACGACAGGAATTCTGGGCTCCCTTGCGGCCGTAAAGAGAGGACTTCCTGGATTTGCCAGAAACTGGGAGTGAAGGCAAAAGCGAGGATAAAGTCGTGGCCACGTGACTGTAGGGACACTGCAAACGGCCGTAAAGGCAGGCAGGCAGGCAGGCCAGCTGCTAACCCTGTTGTGTTGTCTGGAGCGGGTTCAGGGTGTGTGCGCACAGCCACTTACTTGCTCAGTTCCCTGCTGTGCGCGTCGGCCCCGTGTTGAAGCAGCCTGTCTAAGACATCCAGCGGGGAAGCAGCCAGGAAGCCATCGTCCTCCGCTCCCGCCTTGCTCTTTCGCAGCAGCTCTTCCGTCTTCCGGCTGACAAACAGGTAGGCGGTCTTCGGCAAGGCCACCTCGAACAGGTGCTCGTAGCCCGGAAGCCACTGGCCCCCAAGGCCGGGCCTCTGGCGGGCCGGGATTTTGCAAGGGCTGGGGGTCAAAATGCCCGTTTCCTGAAGGCCCGCGGGAATCTCCTCGGCGTCACGACAAGGCCGGTCGATGGGCGTGAAGGCTTCCTTCGGGGTGTCCCGCGAGCCTTCGAGTTGGTCCAGAAAAGAGGCCAAGGGCTCCGTGTTCAAAAGCTGCCCTGCGGCGTTCGAAGCCACCGACTGAGACTTCCTCGAGCCGGAGAGATTCTCGCTGGATTGGTAGAAGGGAGAATCGAATCCTCCCCGAGGCACGACGGGCTCGGCCTCCGTGGCGGTGATGGCGGAGATTTCGTTCGAGATGGCATCTGGGGAAAGGGGGGGAAGGGAAATTCCATGTGTTGAGGCCTAATCCTGCCTGTCTAATCGGAAGGACGGGCGGCGCAGCTGATGTTCCAAGCAGCCACGTTCTCACCTTCTTCTCTGTCTTTCTCTCCGCTGTCTTCACAAGAGCCCTCCAGGTCTCCTAGGATGTTGGCCAGGTCGTTTAAAGTTACACAATTTTTGCTGCCTTGGGAGTCTGGATAACCAAGGTCAAAATAATAACAATAATAATAAGAATAATAATAATAAGAAGAAGAAGAGGAGGAGGAGGAGGAGGAGGAGGAGGAGGAGAAGGGAAGGAAGGAAGGAAGGAAGGAAGGAAGGAAGGAAGGAAGGAAGGAAGGAAGGAAGAAAGAAAGAAAGAAAGAAAGAAAGAAAGAAAGAAAGAAAGAAAGAAAGAAAGAAAGAAAGAAAGAAAGAAAGAAGAGGAAAACATAAAAGGAAATTCAAGATTACCTTACTAACATAAATATGTTCCATCAGCTCTTTTCCACCTAGCCAAATTCTACTGGCTTGCCCCAAACTTGATCAATAGTAGGTCAACTCATTTACAGCTAGTCAACTTATGAGCATAATAGGAAGGCCCTCATTACGGTCATTAATCAAGGATTCTCTGTATGGAAGACCCGGAAGAGCTCAGACAAAAAGCTCAAGAGTTGTTCCATTCTCAAGGAATCCCCCACAAAAAGAGACAACGGGTAAGTGTCAACGCTGCAACGAACCTGGCTGTTGGAGGGGGTCTCCTGCTTGAGCAGGGGGTTGGACTAGAAGACCTCCAAGGTCCCTTCCAACTCTGTTAAAACTGTTACTGAATCAAGTGTTCCTACATCAAGATTCGCTGGAGGTTTTCAAGCCTCTCCACTTCAAAGAAATAGGAAGGGGGGGGGTGCAAAGGAACCATCCGGTTCTGAAGACGTTTAACCATGCAAATTTGGTCAATATAACTGGAAGAGGTGAGGAAAAGGCAGTTATTTAAGCATGAAAACTCACCTAAAGTTCTGCTTGTGATATTTTGCTGGCGGGACAGGAAAGGCCTGCCGGGATCTGCTTTTTCTTCCTGGGGGGGTGGGGGGAGAGGATTCAATTCAAATTTAACTGCAGAAGCAATAAACCCTCCTGTCCAAGAAGCGGGGTTCAACTCCCAGAAGCCCCCCCAGCCAGCGTGGCAACTGCAGAGAATTCTGGGATTGAAAAATCTGCACACCTGGAGGACAGTCCACGCAGGAAGGGCACAAATCAACACGGATTGCTTAGCCTAAAGGCAACAGATGGAGCAAAATTGCCAACGGCCCACGTAGGTTCCACTAAGAATTTTCTAGTTAGCCCAAATCGACTCAACCCAGCTTATTTCAGACATTCTTCTACCCCTCCAAGGTCAAAGACGGGGGGCCCTGCTAGAAACGTTAATCTGTACCTTCTTTGAAGATGCAGCGGTCGTTGCAGGAACCGAACTCGGACCCAAATCGTCTGAAATGCAGAAGAGAAGAGAGGTGGCTGGAAAGGTCTTTTCCCAACGGCTCAACAGTAGATAACAGGGGATTCCCAACGAAGTTTAGCAAACTTTAAGCAAAAGAGGAACCGACATGCTTCACGGGTCTTATTATTTGTTCTTTTTAAAGAAAAGGAGAATTGCCCACGCAGCCAACAGTCACCAAAGCGAAGCATCCCATTCTAAAAAAAGCATTTTCTTTGCAAGGGAGACCTCTGACCGACACCAAAATTCTCCCTTGCAACGACGTGTGGAAGCTTCTACACTTGGTGGTTAAGCGAGCACGTCGCAACGGGGCCATTTTTGCGACAGCACCCGTCCCACCGCCTCGACGCTCCAAAGGGCGCCCCTCCTTCCTTAAAAGGGCCCTCGACTTACGACCAGAATTGAGCCCGTTTCCGCTGCTAAGGGAGACAGACACCGGTTAAGTGGTTTTTGCCCCTTTTGACAACCTTTCTTGCCTCAGATGTGAAATGAATCACTACAGTTAGTGAGTTAGTAACCCGGTTGTTAAGTGAATCTGTCTTCCCCATTGTCAGAAGGCTGCAAAAGGGGATCACGTGACCCCGGGGACGCTACGTCCGTCATAAACACGAGCCAGTTGCCAAGCGCCTGAATTTGGATCAGGTGACCACGGTCGTTAAGTGTGAAAAAGGGTCGTAAGTCACTTTTTCCAGTGCCATGATAACCTCCAACAGTCATTAAATGAATTCTTGTTAAGTTGGGCACTGCCTGTATTAGGCTCACTCACCTTCAGCTTTTTAAGCCCATTCTCCCACCCCCTTGAGAATAAACGTCTGGGTAGACCACGGGGGGTAAAGTAGTGATGGAGTAAACCCTTCAAAAATCTAAGATTTCAGGTCTGGGGTGAGGGGAAGGAGTGGGGAGAAGCAGGCGTTGTACCGGCTGTGCTGAAGAACTTGGTGTAAGGCTGGGAGGAGGTCTGCGAAGACTCCAGAACGAGGCCGGGAGAAGTTGGGGGGGTGGTCATGCCACAAATAGCGGAGGGGCTCCAGATAGGCGCCTGAAAAAATAAAGGAGAGAATTTCTGGTTACTCAAGAGGAAGAGAAGGAGGAAAAACTGGCTTCTTGGCCCAATCTGAGCTTCCCCACGTGCTCCCTGTCCAAAATGCACCATGTGGAGAGAGAGGGAGAGAGAGAGAGAGAGAGGGGGAGAGAGAGAGAGAGAGAGGGAGAGGGGGGGAGGGAGGGAGAGAGAGAGAGAGAGAAAGAGAGAGAGAGAGAGAGAGAGAGAGAGAGAGAGAGAGAGAGAGAGAGAGAGAGAGAGAACAAATCCACCTTTGGAAATCCTTTTTTTTCCCCTTCTTTCAATATTTTATTAATTTGTTACAGTCACAAATCCCCAATATTTTATCAGCGACGTATTGTCTGGGTTCCAATATTTAGCTTGCTAATCCGTGTTAAACTCCTTTCTCTCTACCTCGTTTTTCTAGCCATGGATTAAAAGGTATCCCCTGTTCTAAAGCATTCTGAATCTTCTTTTCTCTTTCGTTTTCAGAGTCGGTCTGTCCGTTTCTGCACAGACTAGAATTGTCTTAACTGTCTCTTCCTCCGCTGGTAATTCTTCCATCTTTCCTTTGGAAATCCTTAACCCTTCCAGGCAAAAGAAGGCAGGTTGAAGGAGCTCAAAGAGCCCACTCTGCACACTTGCTCCCTCAAACGACCTTCCCCAAAAGGAAAGATTTCAACTTTGTCCTCCCAAGGCTATAAATCCCAGCCCGTTTACCTGCTGAGGCTCAGTGGACAAGCTTGAGGATTGGGGGTTCAGGATGTGAGGTAGCTGCCCTGGTATCTGGGAGAGGACCAGCCGAGAAGCAGAGTAAGGGGTCGACGTCACGGCTCCTGCAGTTAAAAGGACAGAAAAGAAAACCTGGTAGTCCTTGACTTACAACCACAATCGGGACCAGAACTTGTTGCTAAGTGATGCAGGTTTTTTTCAGCATCAAGACAGAGAGAGTCGTTGGCCTAATGGAAGAAAGATTCGACAGAAGAGAATATTCGTAGCTCCGGGTTGAACTGTGGGGTCCTTGGTGCTCTCTGATCTTGCAGACGTCTCATCACCCAACTAGGGAACATCATCAGCGTTCAGTGAGTGTGGGGTTTGCTCGCTTTTTTATATAGATAAGCGGGGATTGGCACCAGAAAAACCATCCAGCAGAAAACATCACCCTATTCAAGGAACCACAAAGAAGAAAATCACACAGCCCTTGCCTAACAAGAAGCAAACCCCAAATACATTATCACTGATGATGTGATGTAGTTGGGATAATGAAACATCTGCAAGAAAGCAATCAAGCTCAGAGAGCACCAAGGACCCCACAGTCCTCCTCCTCCCTTCCAGCACTGATGATGTTACCTAGTTGGGTCATGAAACATCTGCAAGAAAACCACCCAGCTCAGAGAGCATCAAGGATCTTTATTTCCACCTCTGGCAAAACTGTACCAGAGCCGTGGTGGCGCAGTGGTTAGAATGCAGTATTGCAGGCAAACTCTGCCCACTGCCAGCAGTTCGATCCTGACAGGCTCAAGGTTGACTCAGCCTCCCATCCTTCCGAGGTCGGTAAAACGAGGACCCAGATTGTTGGGGGGCAAGATGCTATCGCTATTATACATTGGGGAGGATTAAAGCGTCTTACCCAGGCTATTGTGGGGAATCACGTAAGGGCTGGCGTCAGGGTCCGCGGGGCGAAGCGATAGGTGTGCGCTGGCGTGTAGGGAGGTTGAGCAGTAGCCCTCTTCATAGGAGGCTTCTGCCGGATCCAGGGAGATTTTGGCACATTCAATCACAACGTCGTGCGTTTCTAACCTCTTCCACCTGTTGGAGGCACAAGGACCGGTCAGCTTCCACCTGTTCCGAGGCTTGCCGCTTCAGATTTGGAAGGGAAACCGTTCTTTTATCAGAACAACGGGCAATCCTAATGACAAGGAGGCTGATTCCCAACCTTCTGTGGTCAAGAGAAAGGAGCGTTATGTACCTCCGAGGGTCCAGCTCGTGATCCTTGGAACCGGTCACCAGCTCCGGATGGATACGCACGTGGCCCATCATTGGCTGGAAGGACAGCAAAGAAATCACATAATGGGGACAAAGGCAAGCACACAGCTCAGCGCTGTGAGACAAGGAGAAGGGCAACGTTTGGGTTGGATAGAACATTTCGTTCGGGATTGACAGATCCAACCCAAGAATCCAGACCTCCAGAGATTTGACCCAAGCAGGACAATCCTGAGACAAACTCAGCTCCAAAATTGGCCCATTTCGCTCTAGATTGGTCCTGACTGATACTGAAAGGGAGTCCTTCCCTGTTCCACTTTAGAAGAGGTTTAGATCTTCTGCAGGTAACATCTCACGTTTTTCCTTAAATTAATTTAATCCAATGGACGGGGTGGACCCGCTGCTCTGTTCTCTCCTGGCCCCCCTTTTAAGAAAGCTTCTCATCCTAAGCTGGCTAGCAGGCTTCAACCCGGTGAAGTCAGTGTGGCCAATAACCATCTCCAAGTTCTTCCAACAGGGAGACCATCAACCTCCACTTGGTTACCTTGACCACCTCTTCAAAGGTCTCCAGGTTTTCCTTCATGCTGTAGTGGGAGCGCAGAAAGGAGACAAAATTGCACGGGTACATTCCATAAAGGCGGTGAAAGAGGGCGTACACGCTGGCGTGGAGGTGGACCAGGTAGATCTCTGCCACGTGGCCTGGGGAGAAAGCCAACACAAAACCTATCAGCCCGTCACCCCTTGGGACAACTCCACACGAATCCCCGATTCTCTTTGGCTTATCACCCTCTCCGACGTCCAAATTCTGAAAAAAGCAAGACCTCCCTCGCTCAAAATAAAATTTGACGGCCTCCATAAAGGTTCTTGATAGGTTCTCCTTGAACTTCCTCCTCCTTATAGCAAGATAGAAATTATGGCCACAGAGAAGACGCTACTTCAACTTTCTCCCATGGAACAGAACCTTAACCAACCGTGTTAAGTGAGTTACTAAGTTATTAACGGCGGAGATTCACTTAACAATTGTGGCAATGGGCAAAATTAACAAAATGTCTCACTTAGCAACATAAATTTTGGGGCTCAATGGTGGCCCTAAGTCCTCCTTCTCCCCTTCTCCTCCATATCATGCACCTTCTGTCTAGCACTGATGTTACCTTGTACCTCTACATGCCTTACCTGTGACAATACCCCAAGGAAGCACTTAACGATACTCCGTCGGAAACAAGAGGAGTGATGGCCTTGGGAAAGCACCCAGATTTCAACCAGGGCCAGCATTCTATCTAAAACCAGAGATTATTCCCCCTCCCCAGTGGGACCCGCAGAATCGGAACCAACTGAGCTTCTCACCTGGGTTCTTCAAGTACCAAGATGAAAGGCGGCCGAAGATGCCAAAAAAATCGTGAAGGTACTGCTTCCCAGACTGAGGGATCATGGGCAGCAAGGTGATTAACACTAGCACCCCCGTAGTGAGGACCACGACGTCGGTGTCAGTCTGCCATAAAAAGGAAAAGGAAATTATTATTTTTTTGAGAGTTAGGCTGTCTCCAACTCCGATGGATAAAATGCCTGGTTGAGCCAGTCAGGATCAAATTTGGACAGAGTTTGCCTACAATGCTGTATGCTAACCACCAAGCCACCATAGAAGGGAGAGAGAGAGGGAGATGGGAATGACAGAAGAAGGAAGGAAGGAAGGAAGGTGATGAGAGGGAGGGAGGGAGGAAGGAAGGGCAATAACAGACTTATACACTGCTTCACAGTGCTTTACAGCCCTCTCTAAGCGGTTTACAGAGTCAGCATCATCTTGGTCCTCATTTTACCCACCTCGGAAGGATGGACAGCTGAGACAACCTTGAGCCGGTCAGGATTGAACTGCTGGCAGCAGGCAGTTAGCCTGCAATGCTGCATTTGAACCACTACGCCACCAGGGCTTGCTCGCTCGCTCGCTCGCTCGCTCCATCCATCCATCCAGTCTGTCTGTCTGTCTGTCTGTCTGTCTGTCTATCTATCTATCTATCTATCTATCCATCCTCTGTCTCTCTGTCTGTCTGTCTGTCTGTCTGTCTGTCTGTCTGTCTGTCTGTCTGTCTATCTGTCTATCTATCTATCTATCTATCTGTCTATCTATCTATCTATCTATCTATCTATCTATCTATCTATCTATCTATCTATCTATCTATCTATCTATCTATCTATCTATCTATCTCTATGCATCCACCAAGAGTCAACACTGACTTGGTAATCAACAAATGAAGCCCCTAGTTCCAAAAACGCACTCATGACATTCCCTTGGCAGACCTCCCTCTTGGTGGAAAACCGCAGAACTTCCCTCCCTTATCCCAACCCCTATCCCCATCTGCCAAACACGATAAACAAGATTTTTATCAGCATCAGGCCCTTACCTTGAGACACTTGAGGAGGGAATGGAGAACAGGGGCCCGAGGGAGCTTATGTTTCCAGGAGGGCTGGCATCTAATCACATGGCCAAGGAGCGAAAGAGTGGCCAGGCGGGTGGCAGGTTTGCTCATGTATTCGTTGATTTTATCAAGAAGGTGCTGGGGGGGAAGATTTTAAAAGGGGAGAAATTAGAAATGTTGGCCACAGACAAAAACAGGGGGCGCTAGAAGATCATTCTGAACAGGAAATGATGTAGGCTGTTGTGGATGTGGGCTGACCCCAAAATGGCTTGTTCCCTGTGAACCGCCGTCGGGAACTAACGCTCTAAGCGCCTTCATGTAAACCATTCTTCTGGTTTTACCTTGTCGTGTGGTTCTTGAACAGTTGTCAGGATGTGCAAAGCTTGATGGGAGCTGGTTTCCAAGTAGTAATCCACCAAAGAATTCACCAGCATGGGCCCACGGTCTGTT
Organism: Protobothrops mucrosquamatus; assembly: GCF_001527695.2. Classification (NCBI taxonomy): domain Eukaryota; kingdom Metazoa; phylum Chordata; class Lepidosauria; order Squamata; family Viperidae; genus Protobothrops; species Protobothrops mucrosquamatus. Next base: position 147,241 of record NW_015388869.1, read on the forward strand.
GCGATCCGCCATCGGGACGGGGGGAAAACAAAACAAAACAAAACAACCCACAAATCAATTCGCACAAAATGACTCGGTTCTTTCAGCAGCTGCGTAGAAGTTTGACTAAGGCAGGGGTCTTCAGACTTTTGGCCCTTTTATGGCTTTGTGGACTTCAACTCCCAGAATCTCCTGGTGACTGGCCCAAAGTCACCCAGCTGGCTTTCATAGCTAAGGCGGGACTAGAACTCCCCGTCTCCTGGTGAGTGGCCCAAAGTCACCCATTGCTAAGGTGGGACTAGAACTCCCATTTTCTGCTTGTGATTTAGGCCACCCAGGACCAAAGGCAAGAGACCTCCCCCCCCCCCATCAAAACCTACCTGTGGCTAGGTTGTCTCTAAACACAGCCATTATATCTTCCAGAGCAGCCAGGACTGGAGAATCCAGCATGGGGAGGAGATCCCCAATACTTGCTTGTTGAGACATTCTGCTTCACGCTAGGCCCTGACGTGCATGACAGTGTGATCATGCAAGGCACGGTTGCTTCCAGTTCTACATGGGTGCTCCTGTCAAACTAGGTGAAGAGAAAATATAGATTTTGGGGGGGGGAAATGTCCCCTGGGCTCTCCAGCCACCAGGGATCCTGAATTACAAGCTCCCCATCCATTACAGGTCATGTTTGACATACGGTCCACAACTGAGTCCAAAATTTATCTTGCTCAGTGAGACACTTGTTAAGTAAGTTTTGCTCCCTTTTACGATCTGTCTTGCCACAGCTATTAAGTCAGCCACACAGCCGTTAAGTGAATCTGGCTTTCCCCGTCAATTTTCCTTGTTAGGAGGTCACAAAAGGGAGTCACGCGACCCCGGGAGACTGCGGCCGTCATAAATGCGAGCCAGTTGCCAAGAGTCTGAATTTCGCTCGCGTGACCGCAGGGACGCCTGCAACGGTCGTACGTGTGAAAAAGGTTTGTGAGTCACGTTCTTTAGTGACGCTGCAACTTTGAACGGTGACTAAACGAACTCTCGTTAAGTCGAGGATTACCTGCAGTCATAAGGACAAAATCTGGACACACACACACACAAAAAAAATCCCTCAGTTGATGCACGAAGAACAGAAGTTACAAATGTACCTGCTAGGCTGCCAAGTTGTTTCTTCCTTTCCACCACTTTACAATCTGGTTTTTTCATGATCACAGAACTAGGAAGATGGGAAAAAAAAGAAGAAGAAGAAGAAGAAGAGAAGAAGCTAGTGAGTATGTATCTTCCAAAAGAGGAAAGGCCAAAGAAACCTGTAATAATGGTTAAACTGGCACGTTTTGATTTTAAAATATGATTCGGAAGCCCTCAGGAATGTCCAGGTGTTTGCTGTTGACAATTCATCAATATTTTCCCCAGGAGAAACATATAAAACATGAGGTACTACTACTACTATACAACTAGCCTCTTGTGACATACAAATTACGCCTGTAGGTCAAATGTTTAGAGAAGCAAACTGGAATTGAGAAACTTCCTGACAGTGAGAACAATCAAACCAGCTTACCCCCAGAAATCGTGGGGGGCTCCATCACTGGAGATTTTCGAGAAGAGACTGGACAGTCACCTGTCTGAGATGGTACAGGTTCTCCTGCTTGAGCAGGGGGTTGGACTAGAAGACCTCCAGGGTCCCTTCCAACTCCTATTCTAAATACAGGTAGTCCTTGACTTACAATAGTTCATTTGGTGACTGTTCAAAGGGTGCTGAAAAAAGCGATCCAGGACCATTTTTCCCACTTACGTTCCAGCATCCCTGTGGTCACATGACCAAAATTTGGAAACTGGCTCATATTTATGACGGTTGCAATGTCACGTGATCCCCTTTTGCAACCTTCTGACAAGCCAGATTCGGTTAACAACCCTGTTACTAACTGAACAATTGCAGGGATCCACTTAACAACGATGGCAAGGAAAATCGTAAAATGGGGCAAAACTCACTGAATAGTTATCTTGCTCAGCAGTGGAAAGTCTGGGATCCAATTCAGGTCTACCTGTGCTGTCGCAAAAGTTTGCTGACAGCTAAGAAAATTACAAGTTGTATATACTGTAGATACGCACAGCTTTTAAATCTCTCCTCCCGCAGCGTTTCCAAGAGAAAGGAAGCTGGGAAGTCAATATCAAAACCAATAAACGTGATTTATCTGATTTATTCTGAAAGGAGTTCTTCCGTTTGTTCCCATCTGCCATTTTCAGCTTTTAGAAGTCAATAAAAGTTCTGACATTGTTTGTCTGGGGGAAAAGATGGGTTTGCAATGTTTCTAAAAAAGAATGGCACGGCAGGATTTTAGGAATGGCGCTTCTCAACAGATTGGCCGTTGGGAGAGGAACATGTTTTCAACTCCAAATAAAAAACTTCCTTTGGCTGATTACACAATTCGACAGTATCTATTTCCAGGCCTGTTTATTTTTTTCTCCCCCACCCCAATTTGCAAACACAGTTTAGATGCAGTCACTTGCTACTCTGTTTCTAACACAAGGTGCATTTATAAAAGGTAGCTTTTTTAAGGAAAAAAAAAATCCAAAAGTATCTTTCTCCGTAAACTTTACACAAAACAGGAAAAACCTTAGGGCAAAGATGGCTCTATTTCCACCAAATGATTCAACAAACCAAATAAGGACCCAGCATCTGAACTCACATGCACACAAAGACTGGAAGAGGAGGCTAATTGTGGTTAACGTTAATCTTGGTTAGGGCGGTGGTGTCTTTTATGTGTGCGTGTATGAGATAAAGCATGTTGTATAAATGCAACCTGATTTATTTGTTCAAGGTACAGGGTTCACACAGATTAATTTAGCAATTAAGTTAATGATCTCTAATTCATCTTTTTTTTTTTTTAACGTCTGGCAGTAATCGTGACACTATAGGTAACGGAAGAAGCAATTGAAGGCCGGCTAGAGAGATTTTGGAACTAGTACTGTAGTTCAAATTCATGAATTTACATAGGGAAAGATTGATAACATGCAATGCTTAAATCTACTGCTTTACTATATACTATTTTCTTTTTATTTTCCTACTTCTGCAGAAAGATAACAAGGCGGATTCCTGCCAACTTGCTCACATGGCAGACGTCCCAAAAACAGGTCAAGGCTTTTAAAGTTAGTAATATTATTGCCCATCACTTAAAATGAGATTTATTTATTTTTTCTCGGCTGAGGGGGTGGAAGGATTGGGTTGGTTAGGCATAATGTAAGATAAATGAATAACATAAATGGAAATTATTCCCTTTCAAAACAACACTTTTGACTGAATTTGGATCTTAAAAATGAGTCCGTACTCTTGAGGACCTTAAGAATTTAGAGGGCTTTATAAGCTCAAGGTCTTAGAGGTTTTTCTGCCAAATCTAAATCAGACATGCACACAAGCTGTAGATAACTAGACCGTTTCACCTAGAAGCAGTAGCGAGCGGCCAAAGAAAGAATGCAAATGAAAATTAAAATAAAATAGCCCTTTTAAAAAAGCCTCCACGAATCTACCCCTCCTAGGTCAGCCATCATGATTTTTCAAAAGAAAGAGAGTTTTTTAGGAAAAGAAAAAAAGGGTTCTATATTAACCAACTGTTTTCGAAGTTCTATTTAGGCAAAACAATTCCTCTTTCCTTTTAAATAAGTACCAGACAAACAACACAGAGGCAGGGAGAAATAGAGTTGGAAAGGACCAATTAGACCACCAAATTAAAACAATCCTGATAGATATCCATCCATAGCTGGCAGAAGAGGAGTGAAAAACCATATTATTATTGGACTTTCTGTGGCTTAAATGTGGCTACTAACGCCACTCCAGGTTTAGATCAAGAAAACATTTGAATAGCCAGTTTCCAGGAAAAAAAAATAGCATATAATCAAAGAGTGGGATTAATTTGTTAAGCATAGCTGGCTGGCCCTTTTTTCTGTTTTAGGGTTAAAGAGTTCCTCTCTAAGTTCTTCTTTCTTATTCACTCCCCCTACCATGTCCACCTCACGTGCTGTTTATTGTAACAAAGATGAATACAACATAGGGCCATTTATAGCTTTTTAATGACACAGGTCTATTTAGCTCACCTACTGCATTCTGAAACAACCATCACCCAAATCATTTTACCTACTTATCCTGCAATAGCTGGAAGACACCAGTGTGGGGACTCAGACAAGCCTAAAGCTCAGAGCATCACAAAGACAACCCCCCCCAAGCTCCATTTTGAATGTATTGCATTAAAAAAAGTCCTTTATATGCAATAAAACCCAATAAACACCTTTTTTTCTCCTTTCTTCCCAACTTTGATTGCATACCACTCCTCTCTTTCGAATTAAAAGGGAAGATATTCTACCCTTCAAAGGGGAATTGTTCTGCCATTCACTGGGGAGGGGTCCTTTTCTCCCCCAGGTTTTGCATCCGTACCAGCCTCCTCCTTTGCCCCCCCTCCCCAAACCTGACCTTTGCCCCCTCTCCATTTCACCTAGCTCATCCCAAATCTACCTCCCAGATTTGTTTCTTTCTCTCTTTTAAAAGATAATCCTGGTACCTCCTTCCACCCATTCAGGTGCCTAAAAATGCAGGCTTCAAGAGAAACAAACCCCTCTCCCGAATTGGACTACAGCCCCACCCCCTTGATTGCTGGTTTATGAAAAGGGGTCCATTCCTTCCCCCCAACTTCACCCATCCAGCCCCTTGGATTATATACATTATTCAGCCCCTTTCATTAATTCTGCACATAATTCTAACACGGTGATCCTAGAGAATATATATCATAATGTATATAAATGTATATATCATATCATAATATATAATAACCCACTTTCATTAACTCTGCATATTCTATTAAGGTAATGACTGGTCCTAGATAATACATATCAATGTATATCAATGTATATATCGTATCTTAATATATAATATATAATAACCCACTCAACCCTTTTCATTAACTCTGCATATAATTCTATTAAGACGATTGAACCTAGATAATACATATCAATGTATATCAATGTATATATATCTTAATATATAATATATAATAATCCACTCAACCCTTTTCATTAACTCTGCATATAATTCTATTAAGATGACTGAACCTAGACAATACATATCAATGTATATATCATATCTGAATATATAATATATAATAACCCACTCAGCCCTTCGTTAACTCTGCACATAATTTTATTAATGACTGATCTTAGATAATACATATCAATGTATCTATCATAATATATAACACATAATAACCCACTCAGCCCCTTTCATTAACTCTGCATATAATTCTATTAAGGTAATGACTGATCCTAGGTAATATATATAATGTCTATAATATAAATGCTATTCATTACACACACACACATATATACACGCATTTATATTATAGACATTATTAGATGTATTATCTAGCATCACCCGTTACCTTAATAGAATTATATGCAGAGTTAATGACAGGGGCCGGGTGGGGGAGGGGGGAGGCTTGGACCAGCCCAATGAATACATAAACAGATATTAATTAAAAGGGCACCCCCTCCCCCAAAGGCCCAGCAGGCCTTTCCTGCCAGGGAAGCCTCTTCCACCATGACCCTGAGGGGGAGGCTAGGCCCGGCAGCCCCCCGAAGCAGCGTCCCTGCCCGGGGGTCCCAGGGCGAGCCCCCCCCCACCGCCCCGCCCCACAGCTCCCCAGCCGCGCCGCCCTGCCTCGGCTCGGGCCCTTCTCCTCAGTTTCTCCGCCGCGCAAGGGCCCTTCCCCGGGCCCCCTCCCGCCGCGGGGGCTCACCCCGTCCTCTTCCTCGTCCTCCTTCTCCGCCCCTCAGCTGTTTACCGCTCAAGCCTCTTCTAGCCCACAGGGCGCCGCCATCTTGGCTCCGCCACCCTCCGAGCGCCGCGCGCGGATCCCTCCGCGCCCGCCCCGCCCCACTCGGGGGGGGAGAAAAATAGTCCCCCCCCTATTCCAAGCCGGGTGACTGCCCCCCCTCCCCCTCGCCGCGACTCTTCCCCCACTCTCCACACGGGTCCTGGGTGGGGGGGTCTCCTCACCCTTCTTCCGGCGCCCGAGGAAGCGGCTTCGGGGGCGGGCTCAAGGCGCGGAAGGATCAGGCGGAGGGAAGAGTCTCGTGATGCCGAGGGGAGGCAAGAGAAGGAGTCCCGGCAGGGAAGAGGGAGGCGGAGGGGGGGATCACGTGACGCGGAGGAGAGGCTGGCGAGGGCGCTTGCGGGATGGTAAACAAGGAGCGGGGCGGGGCGGGAAGGCTCCCGGGCCACGCCCACCCGGTTGCTCGTGGCAACCGGGCTGGAAACCTGCTGGAATGATTTAAAGCGTCCGCGCGGACGTTCTTTGGGGAAGGGTCGCAGGTGTTGCAGGACTACAACCCCCATCAGCCGCAGCCCCTGGTCCATGGGGAAGAATGCAAGGGAAAATGACCACAACTTTGACATGCAACCTCTCCTTGGATGAAGGACTTGCTCCCTGCCCCTCTTTCCACTCCCCCTCCCCATGTAAAAGCATTATCCCTGGTTCTGAATTCAAATCCAGCACCACATCAGCATTCTCTTCCTACCTAGGTTAAATAAACAGGGCTATAACGTCTGATGGCCACAAGAGGGCAGCAGAACACTTGCTTCGCTTTCTGCCTCTGCTGCCTCCTGGAGGCCACCTGAAGCAGTGCTGGACTGTTTTGAATTCCCAGAATTCCCCAGCCAGCATGCTTACCCATCTCAAAGTTGCCAAGATTTGAGAAACACCGATTTAGGGGATTTGCAATCCTCATATGATGGTCGTCCAGTGCTAAACTCTAAACCTGCATTAACCTAAGAGCTGGGTTCACACAACTTCTAACGCCCAGTCTAAAGAAATTACAGGTAGTCCTTGATTAATGACCGTTTCAAGTTACGATGGCCCTCTCCAAAAGCTACTTACCACCCATGTCTGACGTCACGACGGCTGCACATATCCCTGTGGTCACATGGTCACATTTTCATAAATAAGATAAGAGATAAGATAATTGATTGTCATTTTTTTACTGTGGGCACAACGGCACACATCAAAAATGCAATTTAGCTGCCCGCTCTCAAAGTGAAACACATACATGACACACACCTAACCATAATATGTACAACATATGTTTAGGCCCACATCCCTACATATACATAGCAAATGAATATTGAATACTGTCCATCTTGAATATATAACGGAAGGAACGCAAGGCCTTGTCATAAGCCACTTTTTAAAGTTGCAACTACACACGAGTCGTCCAAATTTTGATCACCGGGGGGAGCCAGGTTCGCTTAACAACCGTGTGACTGACTTAAAAACGGCAGTGACTCGCTTTACTGCGGTGGCAAGAAAGGTCATAAAACAGAGACAAAACTCACTTAGCATCCGTCTCGCTTAGCGACAGAAACGTGGGGCTCAACTGTCGTCAAAAGTCGAGGAGCGTCTGTACTAACAGGTTGGAAGAGGCGGAAATGGGGCTTTTGGCAAGAGCTCTCCCCCCTTAAGAGAAACGGGCGGCCTAGAAACACGGAAAATATAAATGAAAAACCAGTTAAAACGTTACGTAGGGTGATTAAAAAAATAAATAAATAAACGCAGCAGTTTCGTTCCTTGTTGCATCTTACCGCTAGATCAACAACGAGGCACCGTTTGGCAAGCAACAAGCATTAAAAGTTTGTTTTTTTTTCCAGCCTTTGCAAATTGTCCGTATGATTATTTTGCTTTTCTCTCTCTTTTTTTTTTTTTTTTTTTTAAAAAT
>NW_015388869.1:155699-160567 GCF_001527695.2 Protobothrops mucrosquamatus
TCACACACTTTCTCTCCCTCCAATTAAAAAAAAAAATTTTTTTTTAAGAAGTTCTATGAGAATTTCTTGCAAAGAAGATTGCATTAAGGTAAAAGTCGCCCGCTTGGAAATTAGGAAGGTAGCTGTGTCCTAGGTAGATTTCTTTGGGTGCTACTGTAAATGAATGTCCTCGGTTTGGGTGGAGATGGGAAGCAAATTAATTTTCATTCTTTTGTAAATTGCTTTGGGAGCCTTCGGGAGGAAGGAACGGAAGAAGGAAAAACGCTCTGAGCGAACAAATGAATTAAGGAATATTGCGCTGTTGATAGCTTGGCTAACATTTGCTGATCGCTGGAAAGACAGAATTGGACGAAGGAGTCTAAGCGGGTGTGTAGCTAAGAAACCTGGCTTGTAAATTAATTTTTGGATTTTAAAAAAAGCCTTACATCTGGTATCATATGCCAGGAACTGGGAAAATTTGCAACTACTAAGAGAGATAGCTAAGGAGTCAAGTTTTCCATAGCATATCTGGATGCTCAAAATCTGATAGCTTCACCTTAGATTATTATTTCTGGTTTAGATTTCTCTGAGAGAGATAGAGATAAATCTTTTAGGAGTTTATTTACACCTGTGTTATCGTGTGTATGTTTAAAAGCATGTACTACTGCCAAGAGGCTAAACTTGGAAAGTTAAATTTGCTACCCTTAACCTTTGCAGTGAGGTCGTTTTGCAGTTAATTTTGCTACATCCAACCATTGCATTAATCCCCAGGACCTAGAATTAATTTTATTTCTGATCCTTTGTTTGTTTTAAACGTTTAGCATAAAATGTTGATCTCTGTAACGGGTATGAACCCAAAGAAGTGAATTTAATAAGAATGTGCATATCTTGTGTTTCTGCTAAATATATATATATATATATAACAGAAGGGTTCATGAAAGCTGTTTTTTAAAATGCAAGGCAGTTGAAATCTGATAAATGTTGCCACTTTGGGTGGGGTTAATTTCTGCATCTCTGTATTTTTGATTTCTGTGTGCTTTGCATGTCACACAGCCAAGGTGGTGGATGAAAAATTCTTGAAGCGTTCATTAGGAATGAACAGGATAATGCAAAAATAAAGAAAGAAAAAAATCTTAGGGCATCGCTACCGGAAAGAATCCGAAATGCAGAAGCGAAAGTCAGAACTGTTGCAAACGCCAAATTTAGGCTAATAAAATCTAGCAAATGAATGAATGAATAAAGTGTGAAGAAAGAGGAAGGGTTTTTTAACAAGTATCCGCTTTAAGAAGTTTCAATAACATTTGGGATAAGAGTTAAGGAGCTAAGGCCCTAAGCTAAGTAAATGGGAGTTAAGAAGAAAAACAATCAACATCCAGTGTTAACGGAAACAAATCTCTTTACACACAGTTGAGTAAAAGTGAAACTTGAATTAGTTGCAACCAAACTGCACTCATATGTTATACGAAAAGTTTGGTTTGTATGTAAGTGTTTGGAAATATCTTAGTGTTGCATGAACGGAGCTTTGTACAAAACCACGCTATGGCTTTCATTGCACAGAATTTATATCCTTGCAAACTTGCCTTCCATTTCTGCAGTTATGCAGTGCAACATCTTGGATTTTCCTAAATTCCAGCTTCCCTTCCAGAAAACTCTTGCCTTCCTATCTTAGAAGAATTAGACCGTCTCCTTAAACCAAGAATGAGCTGGTTTGATTGAAGCCTACCATGTTATGCTGATGTCCCCCATTGCTTAACTGTTTAATTAAATTAAACCTGGTTTAAACTTGAGTGAAAACACTTCCTGATGCCTTGTGTAGCTTCACTGCCTGCACACGAAGCAAGGAGAATAAACTAACCAAGGTCTTTCATATGTTTCAACCTAAAAAGGGACGCAATTCGACCAAACGGCTCTTACTCCTAAGTAAATCTTAATAAGAATGCAGTCTCATCAGCTGAAGTTTCATTACCAAGCTAGGTAACATCATCAGTGCTCGAAGGGAGTAGGGTTTGTGGAGTGGAGGACCGTGGGGTCCTTGGTGCTCTCTGTGCTTGGTGATTTTTTTTTTTTGCAGAGGGTTCATTACCAAATGCACTGATGATGTTACCTAGTTTGGTAATGAAACGTCTGCAAGCTCAAGAGAGCACCAAGGATCCCTCTTACGTTTTCCTAGCTAGCTTCAAGTTTGGCCAAGATGCAGTTTTGCTCGGAAAGGAAAAGCATGCAAGAAGTGACTGTAATTTAAAGTTTGTTGGGTTGGGGGCAGGGGAGGAAAAGCAGAGATAAGCATATGGAGAAGGAGAGATAAAACATTTCTGTGTCCTGAGGACACGAAGTCGAAGCCTTCGCCCAACCGTGCAAAACGGGACTTTGGTTAGAAGAGTAGAGTATTTTTTTTTTTTGAGTATTGGAGGCTGGAATTGGAAAATTGCAAACAGAATGCTTCACAAAGTGACACGACGGGTTGATCGGACCCCCGAATCGCCTCTTTTGTAGCGGGAAATATATTTCAAAACTAGTATCTCTTGTGTAATTTTTGCCCCTTTTTTCAATTCAGAAAGGGAGAAAGTAGAAGGATTTGAAGCTTTGCTTCCAATTCTCATTCGACAGGAGAGGGTTTTTTTGTCTCTGCCCATTCTCCCATGCTTGAAGATTGCTGTAATCTCTTAAGACAGGCCCAAATTCAACAGGAGAAGCTTCTTTGCCCATTCTCCCAGGCTTAAAGCTTGTTGTAGTCTGGTAAGACAAGCCCACATTCAACAGGAGTAGCTTTCTGTCTTTGACCCAGGCTTGGCGTTTGCTGTGATCTGGAAGACAGGCCCAAATTCAACAGGATAAGTTTTCTCTTTCCCAGGACAGGGACAAGACACACCTGCTGAATGTCTGCCTGATTCAGAAATCCTGTCAAAGTGACAACCTTAGTCTGTATTGCATGGATCAGTTGAAGCAGCTCACCTCCGGACGCTACTGGGAGCTAAACCCCCCAAGGCGATATTCAAATGCTCCAAATTTGGATAAATTTCTCCAAATCTGCAAGAGATCTTTGACCTTATTGCAAACATATATGTGTGTGTGTGTGTGTGTGTGTGTGTGTGTGTGTGTCTTCCAAAGGAGGGTAGGAATCCATTTAATTAATTTCATTGCTTATCAGACAGTGGTTGACCGCTTGTCAGAGATAAATTTCTACTCACCAAAGTTGGGCGATAGCATATTCTTCCCACGCTGCTTCTCAGTTTCAGAGCTGGCTGGGATTGCCTCTTTGAATCATGGTTTCTTTTAGGGTTTATTCAGAAAGGGCTACCTTCAGTCACTCGCTCTGCGTGGCCTCGTGGACTGTAACTAGCCACTGAGTTTGCAAGCTTCACTGGGGTAATTTCCTTATCCAGCATGATTTAATAAGGCATACAAACTAGTCCTAAAGGTGTTTTTTCAAGAGGCGACTGGATTTGCTTGTTTTTTCTTTGAAGACGTTTTGCTTCTCCTGCAAGGAACTTCTTCAGCTCTTTTTTAGAACTGAAGAAGCTTTTGGGAGGAGAAGCGAAACATCTTCAAAGAAAAACAAAAAAAGTCCAGTCGCCTCTTGAAAAAGCCCCTTTGGGACAACTAGGATCTGGGTGATTAAGAAGGCATACAAACTAAGTTTTTTTTTCTAAATTAACCCCCACAGCAATTGTCCTTCAACTTATCTGGGAAGAAATATATATATATATATATATATCCCAAAAGCTAAGATTGTGAAGCTATATTTTCCTGGGCCACAAACACTAGAGTTGTATCTGAGTTGTTTCTGCAGAGAGCCGCTGTAAGAAAAAACGCAAACATTCATGCAAATCAGCGGATGCTTCGTTACCTTCCAGCTCGTTACGGTTTTGCATAGATTGTGCCAAAACGTTCGGAGGAAAAACAGGTAGTTCTCGACTTACGGCCACAACTGACAGTTATTAAGCCAGCTTTGGCTTGTTTTACGACCTCTCTTGCCACTGTTGTTAAGTGAGTCATTGCAGCAACATGGCTGTTAAGCGAAGGTGGCTTCCCCCGTGGACTTGGCTTGTGGCAAAAGGGGATCACGTGACGCTACGACCGTCATAAGTGTGAGTCGGTTGCCAAGCGTCCGGACTTGGATCCCGTGAGCGAGGGGACGCCGCAACGTTGCAGGTGTGAAAAACGGTCTTTAGTCGGGGGTTTTTCAGTGCCGTTGTCATTTTGGTCGCTAAATGAACCGTCGTAAGCTGGGCACTACCTGTAAAGATATTAATTCAGAGGAACGTGCAAAGATTTAAAGGTGGGTTGGAGAGAAAAAGATGGAAGACAGGTTTATAATTCTCCTCCATTCCTCCTCTCTCTTTTATAGACCACCTTTTTTTCGGTCTCTGATCCCCAGGTGAAGGGGAGATGCCCCGCTCATTCTTAGTGAAGAATAGGAAGGTTCACTCCCACCATGATCGTGCGGTGGATGACAGCATCCTGCTGCCCAGGTGGGACACAGGACCCTCAGCAGCCTTTCCTGCCGGTAAGTTGGATGGTTTAACCACCGAGAATCTGGAAATGGTCCTGGCTATACACAGAGAGAAACTTATTATTCTTTTTTTTTTCCTCCATCGCTTCTGGTTTTGTGCAAATGTCTGCGCTTTGGCTGGTCGTTCTTGCTCAGTCAACAAGTGCAAAAGAAGCCCAGTCCCCAAATATTCTGTTGGAATGGCACTTTTCTTAAGCCACTACTAAACCATGGATCTCGGCTTTTGTGAGAAATGCACTTATCTCCGCAATTGTTCCTATTTTGGTACACTTTAAGGACATTGTCTTCTCTCTTTCTTTTCTCTTCCTCCTCCTTCTCCTTCTCCTCCTCCTCCTCCTCCTCCTCCTCTTCTTCTTCTTCTTCTTCTTCTTCTTTT
>NW_015388870.1:0-17930 GCF_001527695.2 Protobothrops mucrosquamatus
AAAAGTGCAACGGGGTGAAAGTATTTTACACAAATCCTTCCTTGTTGCACTTTACTCTCACACCAGGAGATGTTTCCTGGTATGAAACATCTGGACGAGTCAAATGTTTCATCCCACCTGATTTCTCAACCTTGGCCACGTGAAGATGGATGGACTTCAACTCCCAGAATTCCCCAGCCAGCCATGGCTGGCTGGCTGGGGAATTCTGGGAGTTGAAGTCCATACACCTTCATGTGGCCGAGGTTCAAGTATATTGCCCTACACCACTTCGCTCTTGAATTATGCACACCTGAACAGGATGTCTTCTCTGAGCTAATCCTATTTCGCAGCGTTCTTCGGAGTTTTGCTGGGTAAACACAGATCTTGGCTTGGTCTTGAGTCCAAGGAAGTAAAAACTGGTATAAACCCTCCTGGTAAATAACTGCTTAGAAGGCGCAAAATAACCTTTTGAACCATCTTGAGGACTTTGCCTTCTCGTTCCAGCGGATCAATACAAGAAGCCAGTATCGTGCAAGAAGCCAACCCAACAGAAGTAAACTCTGCACATTCGTATTTTTATTTTTTTTTGCTTTGAAAGCGTAAACAAATAGTAAAGGTGGCGATTTTGTTTTTTGTTTTTTAAAATTTTTTATGCATTCTCCTCCACGAAATAATAAAACACGACGTTGGGGGAAATGATGCAAGGGGTTTGCATTTCGGGGCCCAGTTAAAATACAGAGCTTGGCCCCTAAGATTTAAAATAATAAACAGAACTTTACTATACAGGCAGTCCTCGGCTTATAATATTTCATTTAGTGACCGTTCAAAGTTGCAACGGCACTGAAAAAAAGTGACTTAGGACCGTTTTTCACACTTACGGCCGCTGCAGCCTGCCCAGGGTCACGTGATCAAAATTCAGACGCTTGGCAACTGGCATGTACCTATGACGGTTGCAGCGTCCCTGGGATCACGTGATCTCCTTTTGCAACCTTCTAACCAGCAAAGTCAATAGGGGAAGCTGGATTCGCTTAACGACCGGGTTACTAACTTAAATTAACTGTAGTGATTCACTAAAGAATCATGCTGAGAAAGGTCGCAAAAGGGGGCAAAACCCACTCAACAAATGTCTCGCTTAGCAACAAGGCTCCGTTGTGGTGGTAAGTCAAGGACTACAGTACCAGTAATTCTAAACAAGAATAACAACATGGGCAACTGATTTGCCTCAAAGCATTAGCCTCAAATATTACATCTCGTTATAACTACAGGTGTGGTCTTTAATCTAGAGCCCCCGGGGCCTGCTTATAAAAACCAAAAGAATCAAGGTGAGCTTAGTTTTTGCAGGGCGAACTAAATTTGAGAGCTCATTTTATAGATTAAAGAGTTCTCCGGCTCTTTAAGTACAGTATTAGAGAGGGTTTTGCTGTTCAAACACAAATCCCTCTCTGAAAAGTTCACCTTTGTTCTTTAAGACACGACACACCCACCCACACACCTGAAAAGACAGTTGCTAGCCACTTATTGACAACAATCCAGGAGGCATGAGGTTGCTAGCGTTAAATTCAGTTCTGATTCCTTACAACAGCACCTTAACTAAATCGATTAATTCGTTTTAAAAAAAGCTTGCAGCAATGCAATAGTCCAGAGATGCACATTTTAAAACGGCCCTTGCAGAGAGAGGTGTAGTTCTAATATTGAATTGAATTAAGGCTCTTTGGTTTAGGTCCTCCTGCTTGAGCAGGGGGCTGGACTAGAAGTCCTCCAAGGTCCCTTCTAGATTCTATTCTATTCTATTCTATTCTATTCTATTCTATTCTATTCTATTCTATTCTATTCTATTCTATTCTATTGAATAAGAATTCTATTCTATTCTATTCTATTCTATTCTATTCTATTCTATTCTATTCTTATTCTTGATAACATGTCTCTAAGATTTTTTTTTGTCCTCCTCCCGTTCAATTGTGTCCGATTCTCGGAGACTTGTGCCTGGACTGGTCCCTACAATTTTCTTGGCAAGGTTTTTGGGAAGTGGGTTTGCCATTACTTCCGTCTTAGGGCTGAGAGAGAGTGACTGGCTCCAAGTCATCCAGCTGGCTTTGTGCCCTAGGCAGTACTAGAACTCTCGGTCTCCCAGTTTCCAAGACTGAAGCCTTTTACCCCTTCACCAGGTGGGTCCAGCCTTGGCGACTTTAAGATTTGTGGACTTCAGCTCCCAGAATTCCCCAGCCGGCCAGCCATGGGGAATTCTGGGAGTTGAAGTCCACAAATCTTACAGTTGCCAAGGTTGACAAACATCGCATTATGGTGAACTAGGGTAAACAAAAGGTGCCCCAGTAGTTCTCAGGAAACCTAACCCAATAAGTTTCAAATTCCCACCTAGACATATTTTCATTCTTTTAAAAGTATGCGTGAAGAATGTTGTGTAACGGAGATAAATATCTTCTGATACTAAGCCAATAAAGGGGGGGGGGGTCACATGTTAAGTCAACCGGCACTTAGCTCTGTAAGAAGAAAGGCGTCACCAAGCGAACAGCAAACATAATTTATTTCCTTTTAGAGCTCTCTCTGTACCCCTGGGACTTTGGGAAATTTTGTTATGACTACCCATCTTGGAATTTATACGGCTTATGGCGAGATCGGGGTACTTCCCGGGGAGAGTAGCCCACCCTTCTGTCCTTGCAGAGAATAAAGAAAGTGGTATATGAACAACAGGCTAAGAATTGGAAGGGACCTTGGAGGTCTTCTAGTCCAACCCCCTGCTCAAGCAGGAACCGTGAGATATTCAAGCTCTGTCGCCAAGGGGGAAACCGTGTTGTTGTTTTTTCCAAATCCAAAACGGCCAAAAAATGTTGAGAAATGGTTTTTTTTTTAATTCACTGGAGTGTAAGGATATGAATAACAGAAAAAAAGAGTTGGGAAGGACCTTGGAGGTCTTCTAGTCCAACCCCCAGCTCAAGCAGGAATATGGAGATATGCACATTCTGTTGCCAAGTGGGACAACCTTTTTTTTTTTAAGTCCAGAATGTCCAAAAAATGTTCAGAACTGGCTCTTTGATTCACTGGTGTATAAGGAGATTTGACAAACAGATTGATCATATTCCGTGATTACAGCCAATCTCGATAAAAGTAGTTTTTAGTTTCCCTGTTAGGTGGATTTCTTGATCTGCTTTGCTTAATGGGACTTCAGAGTCCTATCAATCTTTTCTGCCTGACTCAAAATCATCCGTGAAGTCCTTGGTGCTTTCTGAGCTTGGTGCTTTTCTTGCAGACATTTCATCACCACGCCAAGCAACGTCATCAGCGTGTGTTGATAATTATCTCCTATTTTTTAAACCCCCTTACCTTATCAGGGGCGAGTCCCTTGGACTGCAAGGCGATCAAACCGGTCAGTCCTAGAGGAGATCAACCCCGACTGCTCTTTAGAAGGCCAGATCCTGAAGTTGAAACTCAAGTACTTTGGCCACCTAATGAGAAGGAAGGACTCCCTGGAGAAGAGCCTGATGCTGGGAAAGATGGAGGGCAAGAGAAGAAGGGGACGACAGAGAATGAGGTAGCTGGATGGAGTCACTGAAGCAGTAGGCGTGAGCTTAAATGGACTCCAGAAGATGGCAGAGGACAGGAAGGCCTGGAGGAACGTGGTCCATGGGGTCGCCATGGGTCGGACACGACTTCGCAACTAACAACAACAAGAGAAGAAGGGGATGACAGAGAATGAGGTGGCTGGATGGAGTCACTGAAGCAGCAGGCGTGAGCTTAAATGGACTCCAGAAGATGGCAGAGGACAGGAAGGCCTGGAGGAACGTGGTCCATGGGGTCGCCATGGGTCGGACACGACTTTGCAACTAACAACAACAAGAGAAGAAGGGGATGACAGAGAATGAGGTGGCTGGATGGAGTCACTGAAGCAGTAGGCGTGAGCTTCAATGGACTCCAGAAGATGGTAGAGGACAGGAAGGCCTGGAGGAACGTTGTCCATGGGGTCGCGATGGATCGGACACGACTTCGCAACTAACAACAACCTTATCAGGGAGTCTAGACCAGGGTTTCTCAGCTTTGGCAACTTGAAAAGGTACAGATTCAACACCCAGAATTCCCCAGCTAGTGGGACTGATGGAGTGAATTCTGGGAGTTGAAGTCCACACATCTTCCAAGTTGCCAGGGTCAAAAAAAAAAAAAAAAAGGAACCGGTCTAGAAAATAAAAGTAGTTTTTTCCTGGCAGAGTTTAAACTAACTGGCCTAAAGTTTTTAAACAAAATTACTGTCTGCCGCATGAATACCTCTGCCCCACCTTTAGCTTGCCGGGTTTAAGCAAGTTGTGTTGATGCAAACAACCTTTCCATGATATGCCAGCTCCTGTCAAGCTTAATATTGCCGGTTGGCTTTTTCTAAGGAGCAAATAGGTCAGCCATTCCATCATAATGTCCCTGTCAGTAAACGTCCCGAGGAGAATTTGCAGAGATCTGGGTGGCCGTAAGCACTTTTGAATCTAAGTTCTGTTGACCTTGAGCCACAAAATTTGGGTAACCCCATTCGAACCACTGTTTTGTGTCAGAGGATCGAAAGAAGCAGGGAAGGACCACAGAGCCTTCTTAAATAAAGTAATATAAAACCGCAGAAGAGAGTGGGTTTTTTTCTTTTTTCTTTTACTTTTGCTCAGGCAACTTCCTCATTGGAGTAGATGAAAGATTAGGCCAGCACATGTGGAGGCCAAATGGCACTTCAGACTATATGTGAATGTTTGCAAGATGCAGCTTCAAAGGGTCAGCCCTGGATAACCCCGCCACTCCTGACAGATTTAGCGGGACACCCTGATAAATGCACACAAGTGGGAGGCTAGAATAGGCTACGTTTCCCAGTTCTTTGGGCCTCCATCCTTCTGGAGATCCTGACATTTGGTGGATCTACAAAATAAACACTCTGGAGAATCAGCAGAACTGCTTTTGACTTTTCATTCGGCCTCTTATCGTAGTTTGGCCTGCAGAATTAGCAGGGGTGGACCTGAAACGTTGGCTTCTGTCAACAGAGCAAAGAAATGCAAATCCAGAAATAAACAGAGGCCCCGATACCCCAAGAAGGATTGCCTGAGCAAGTCTGACATAAGCAGAAGAGGTCATTCAAAGGGGAAGAGGAAAAAATACTTGGATTTTTCTGGAGAAGTTGCCACTTAAAAGCCAGTCCTACAGTCATTGGAAAAAGCTTAGGACAGGGGTTCCCAACCTCAGGAATTTCCAGATTGTTTGGGCTTCTCCTTTGTTATTTAAAAAAAAATAATAAAAGATGGGATTAAAAAAAATAAACAAATAAAAATAAATAAAATAGTCCTTGAGTTATGATCATTCCATTGCTGAAGGAATAACAAAATAACAGAGTTGGAAGGGACCTTGGAGGTCTTCTAGTCCAACCCTCAGCTCAAGCAGAAAACCCTATATCATTCGGAACAAACGGTTGTCCAATCTCTTCTTAAAAACCTCCAGTGTTGGAGCATTCACCGCTTCTGGAGGCAAGTTGTTCCACTGGTTAATTGTTCTAACTGTCAGGAAATTTCTCCTTAGTTCTAGGTTGCTTCTCTCCTGGATTAGTTTCCATCCATTGCTTCTTGTCCTGCCTTCGGGCGCTTTGGAGAATAGCTTGACTCCCTCTTCTTTGGGGCAGCCCCTGAGACATTGGAAGACTGCTATCATGTCCCCCCTCGTCCTTCTCTTCATTAGACTAGACCTACCCAATTCCAGCAACTGTTCCTTATATGCTTTAGCCTCCAGTCCCCTAATCATCTTGGTTGCTCTTCTCTGTACTCTTGTTATTATTGTATTATTGTATTATTGTTAAATGTGGCAAGACAAGTCCTAAAACGGGGCAAGCGAAACTCACTTAACAGATGTCTCACTCAGCAATGTAAATGTTGGGCTCAGTTGTCGTCGTACGTCAAGGAACATCTGTATACATGTCACTGATGGGAAGGGCAGAGTAGATTCCAGCTTCCTGAAATTGTGTGTCGTTTCTGTCCTTTATCGCCCATGAATATGTGCCTCGTTATCTCGCTATGGCTTAGAGCCAAAGCAAATGAACTTAACCATTATCTTAAGAGTCCTGCCCAAGAGCTTACTTTTTTCATACATACGCTCTTTGTTATGAGTAGCACTAATGGATCAAATCTCCCACGTCTCAAGGGCAACAGGGAACCTGTTTATACAGTCCTTGCTTTTCTCTCTGTCTTCCCTTGTTGACTGGCAGACGTTTGATTACCTGACTAGGTAACCTCATCAGTGCTGGGATGGTGTTGACGGTGCTTTGACAGTGATGGGGATTGTTAGGTACTGACGAGGTTACCTAGTTGGGTAATCAAACCTCTCCCAAAAAAATACAACTGAGGAGCATGAAGGAAGCCACAATCCTCCTCCTCCTCCTCCTCCTCCTCCACTCTGCAAACCCCACTTAATCTTCTAACACTGATGATGTTACCTAGTTGGGTAATGAAACATCTGCAAGAAAAACAAGCTCAGAGAGCACCAAGGATCCTACAATCTTCTTCTTCCTCCTCCTCCTCCTCCTCCTCCACTCTGCAAACCCCACTTAATCTTCTAACACTGACGATGTTACCTAGCTGGGTAATGAAACATCTTCAAGAAAACAACTGAAGGACCTCCTAATTCAACCCCAAGCTATATAGTCTCGTTTAGTTGGACTTAATTGCCTTTAACAGAGGGCTACTAGAAAGTATCTGGGTTGCCACTAGATGGCAGCATTGATTCTTTCTGTAGCCCTCTTAGGCCACCTGTTGGCTCTCTGTGGAAATGCAGGCAGAGTTTGGGGGCAGAGTTTAAGGATGTCATCAGCTTGCACTGGCTGGGGAATTCTGGGAGTTGAAGTCCACCCATCTTAAAAGTTGCCCAGGTTGAAGAACACTGCTCTAGGCCCTTTGATGGCCTATTCTCCCAAACGTCCCTTTATAGAACAAGCACCTGCCTTGTCTCAGTAGCACCACCGGTTCCTGGCCTAGGGAGGTGCTCGGAAACACTTGCCATTATAAGTGCTCTTCCCACGCTATCAAAGTCCTTATTTTTTGGGCCCAGGCCTAAGAGATACTTGCCGCAGATAGTGTGCCAGTTCTGGAGATTTCTAGGTGCAGATATGGATTACAAGTGCTTACTCTCTTTATTTGTGTTGAGAAGGTGGGAGAGGTTAATCGGATCAACCCCTACTTCTGGGTCCCATTCAAGGTGTTCGTTATCCTTTTTAAAGCCGTTTATTGGCATTGGAACCAGGATGCCCAAGAAACCATCTCATCCCAATTACATTGACCTATCCTACCCGGTCAAGCCGAGTTTGGTTGTTGACTTGCCGACGTTTCCGATTACAGACTTGGAAGGGACCTTGGAGGTCTTCTAGTCCAACCTTATGCCCAAGCAGAAATCTTATGCCATTTCGAACAAATGGCTCTCCAGTCGTTTCTTGAAAACCTCCAGCGACGGAGCACCCACAACTTCTGGAGGCGAGTTGTTCCACTGAATAACTGTCCTCACTGTTAGGAAATTTCTCCTAATTTTAGGTTAGATCTCTCTTGTTAAGCTTCCGTCCATTATGCCTTGTCTTGCCCTAAGATTGTCAACCCTCAGGTTGACCCATTCTCCAAAGCAAAGGAAGGCATTGCTGCATATCTCCTTGG
This sequence comes from Protobothrops mucrosquamatus, assembly GCF_001527695.2. Taxonomy (NCBI): domain Eukaryota; kingdom Metazoa; phylum Chordata; class Lepidosauria; order Squamata; family Viperidae; genus Protobothrops; species Protobothrops mucrosquamatus. The sequence continues at coordinate 7,641 of NW_015388870.1, forward strand.
TCAAGGAGTTTCAACTGCCAGGATCTAAGAGGGCCTGCTCAGCTCTGCCCCAGCCCTATGGGACATCTTATCTCCAGAGGTGAAGCAAGACCCTGTCTTCTGGTTTTGTGGAAGAGTGGCAAGTCCTGGTTTTGCCAATTAGCCCGGGGATCTAAAAGTCTGATGCAGCCACCACGGGGTGTCTGGTGGGCCTGAGGACACCCCTATTCCTTCTTAACCTCCCTAGCCTTTGAATTTTTAGCCCAATTTATTTTCAACTGGTAAGTTTGAACTTGTTTTTAAGCTATGCTTTATGCATTTATATGATTTTATAAAGCTGTTGTAAACCGCCTAGAGTGCCTTAAGTGAAACGGTTGGTGTAGAAATTTAATAAATAAAATAAAATACTTTAGAAGACTTTCCAACCCAGGTGAGACGTTTTGTTAATGCTAAGAGTTGGGCCTTTTTTCTTTTTGGCCTTTTCTTTCATTCATTACCCCAGAGAACACACCAGCTCTTACAAAAAGTGGAGACTAGTAACTCACAAGGCTATTTCATTAAGGAGGACTACTGTGGCCACACCTCATTTGTTAGGCTATAAAAGTAGATTAGCACCACTTCCCTTTCTGAGTAAACATACAGTCTCCTTTGAGTCATGGAGACTGTAAAGAAGCATCCATATTGTTTTCTTATGCTCATACCTCTAACTAATTATATGGATGACAGTTAAGCTGTTTTATTCGGTTAAGCTGTTTTATCCGGTTGACCAACCTGTCTTAATCCGGAATAAGAATAGAATAGAATAGAATAGAATAGAATAGAATAGAATAGAATAGAATAGAATTCTTTATTGGCCAAATGTGATTGGACACACAAGGAATTTGTCTCTGGTGCAGAAGTTCTCAGTGTACATAAAAGCAGTAAGTGATTAATCATATTCATAATCATAAGATACACTCCTCAAAAATCATAAGCTACAGCGTTTAGTGATAGTCATAGGATACTAAATAAGCAATCAACATAAATCATAATTTATAAGAACACAGAATAATTTCTATGTTCCATTCCTCACAGAGTCATTTCCATAAGTTGGAATTTCTTGTTTCAACGCCATCAATGTTAGGTCAAAGCTATCTTCCCCCCCCCCCAGCTGGATGGTGGGGTTTCACGATCAGAAACCATTTCCCAAAGCCACAGGTACCTTTCCTTAACCCCACCCAAAGTGAAAACTCCATGCCTATCTCCTGCCAAAGAAACACACCCGCTGTATGAATCAGACCTTTTTTTTCCCCAAGGATGCCAAACCAGCATGGGAAAAGGGACTTGACTCACAAGTCACGGGACGGGACGGATCCTGCTGCTGTCTTTCCAGGCAGAAAGCTTAAGAGGCTTAAAATCTGCAAGAAAAGGGACCCCGGAGATGGTAGAGAATTTGGAGCGAAATTGAAAAAGGTTGAGGATCAAGCAGGCTAGACAGAAAGGGCTGGGATCCCGAAGACATGATGAAAGAGAGAGAGAGAGAGAGAGATGGAGGGAGGGAGGGAGGGAGGGAGGGAAGGGAGAGAGAGAGAGGGAGGGAGGGAGGGGAGGGAGAGAGAAAGAGGGAGGGNGAAAAAGAGGGAGGGAAGAGAGAGGGAGGGAGGGAGGGAGAGAGGGAGGGGAGGGAGAGAGAAAGAGGGAGGGGAGGGAGGAGAGAGAGAGGAAGAGAGACAGAGAGGGAGGGAAAGGAGAGAAAGAGGGAGAGAAGGGAGAGAGAGAGAGAGGGAGGGGAGAGGGAGAGAGAGAGAGAGAGAGAGAGAGAGAGAGAGAGAGAGAGAGAGAGAGAGAGAGAGAAAGAAAGAAATTGGTTTGGTTTAAGAACTTCTGCTTTAAGGCAAAGGCCAAACTCTGATTTGTTTTCCATGTGTTCAGGCACGGATGGTTTACACAGAGAACAGCCTTAGTTCTGAGCTCCAGTTAAAAAACGAGCATTTCAAGCAATACAGTAGTCCTCAAGGTAGAACAATCGGGACCAGAGTTTTCACTGCGGCTAAGCCAGGGAGTTTTTAAGCGAGGCACACCTCGTTTTTATGACTTTTTCTTGCCACGTTTAAGTGACTCACTGCAGCGGTTTAGTAAATCCTATGGTGGTTAAGCAAATCTGGCTTTCCCCAATGACTTTGCTTGGGGGAAGCTGGGTGGGAAGGTCATACATTGTGATCGGGTGACCACGGGACACCGCCACCCTCACAAATACATGCCTGTTCCCAAGCACCCAAATTTTGATTGCGTGACCGTGGGGGATGCTGCCACGGATGAAAGTGCAGGGAGCAGTCCTAAGTGATTTTTTTTTTCCCAGGGCCGTCCTAACTTCCAACAATTGTTAAAAAGAATGATTTGTGGCTTTTGACCCTGGAGAACCACTACCGGCCAAGGTGACAGGAGCTTAACCTAGAAGACCCAGAGTCTGTTTGCGTTCACACGTGCATTTGTACCTAATGGGATGTAGAGAGAGAACACTCTTGCCCTGATTGATGGAAACAGCCTCAAAGGTCATCTAGGCCAACCTTTTCCCACCTGGAATCTGCCAAGAGGGTGAAAGCATCTCCCTTCTAAGTTCCCCGAGTCTGCTAGCTTGGTAGCCACGCCTGACAGTTACGGAGAACGATAGCAAAGCGGCAGGATTTGTGCCAGGGCAAAATGGTGGCAGAATTTCTGTGGTCGCTCTGTTCATAAATAATAAGGCAGGCCTGGAAGACAATACTGTGCGCGTTTCTGCTTGGTTTATCCAAGTTCTTTCTCTCCTGACCTTGGGACCTATCAGGATAAAACCACGCTCTTCTTGTTTTTTTTTCCCCCCAGAATGCAACCCTGAGGGCTTATTTCTATCACATCCTGATAGAAATAAGGGAAGGTAGCTTGGTACAATGGCTTGGTTTAAACAGCAGGCTATGACATGTTTTTCAACCTCGGCAACTTTAAGATGGGTGGACTTCAACTCCCAGAATTCCCCAGCCAGCATTGACTCTAGGTAAATGGAAAACAACTTGCACAGCATGCTGGTAGAAAGAAAAAAAAAGAAACATAGGTTTGGAAGGGACATTAGAGATCTTCTAGTCCATCCCTCTGCTCACGTAGACCTTTTACCATCCTGGACAGGAGATGGACAAATATTTGTCCGATCTTTTCTTGAAAACCCCCAATCCTGAATATATCTTGATTTTATTTTCCTCCATCAGGAGCAATTCTTTTCTTAAAAAAAAAAAAAAAGAACACAGGCTTCTGAGCATCTGCAGAGTGTCTTTTAGGAGGAAGCTCCTTCTGAATTCCCCTGATCCCTTCCAATCTTTGCATGGTTGCTGTGAAGAAGAGATGATTTAAATCTCTTTGGCTAGTTTAGTTCACTGAATAAATCTCGTTGGTGATTTTCCAGATTTGCTTGCTTATAAAGCCTTTCAACTGTAATCAGCACAGCTCAGGTGTGTCAGACTACAACTCCCAGATTCCCATCATCCTCAATCAATGGTGTGCTCTTCCAAGTCTAGGGAACTACAACTCCCATCTTCTCCAGCTAAAAACCAATGGGGAAGTTGTCTAGCTTTCCACTCACCTTCTAAATATTGTGAGAAAGGGGAAAAAAGACTCACAAAAGAAACATACACAAACACACTCTGTAGCACAACTATTTTTACCAGCACAATCTCGAACTGGCTATAAAAATAAATAGCCATCTATAGAAAACCAGTAAGCAATCCATAAGAAACAGGATCAGCAGATCCAAAATGAGAGCAGGAAATAAAAAAATATCATTGCATAATCCCCAACAACATTAAACAATAAAAAGTGGTATATCCTCACCCCCTCTGCAGAACCACACCAAGTAGCCAACAAATAGCAATAAAGCAATAGCAGTAAACATAAATAGCCACATTAAAAATGTGCTTTCCTGTGACTTTTTTTTTTTAAAAAAAGTCATTTCTTGAACTGCTGCCTTTAAAAAAAAAAGTCTATCTCTAACTGCTTTAAAAAGGAGCAAACAAAAAAAGGACTTTGAAAAGCGACACAAAAGGGAGAAGAAAAAAAATCACAAAAAAAAACCCAGCCTGGGAAATGTTTTATTTTAAAGTAGCAATTCAACACATGGCTTTTTCTTTTCTTTTTTTTTTTTACCCGAAGGAAAAACAAAATCACATGAAAGCAGTTACAGATAGAACTTTTTTTTTCAAAGTAGCACTGCAAGAAAAGACTTTTTCCCAAATAAATATATAAATAAATAAACAGGACAGAAACCCCCGGGAGAGAAATATTTTTTTTATTTTAAAAAAAGGAGCAATCCAAGAAGTGATCAGCTGTTGTTGTTGTTTGTTTTTTTTTTAAAATAAAAAATCCCAAGAAAGCAGCCACGGACAGATTTATTTTTTTATTTATTTTTAAAGGAGCAATGCAAGAAATGACTTTTTTTAAAAAACAAAAACAAAACAAAACTCCAAACTCCCACGAAAGCAGCCAAGAACCGAAGTTTTGCTTTGCAACTTCCCAGCCCATAAAAGAGCAAAAAAATTAAGTTTGCTTTGAGTCAGGCTGGGTGGGGAGCAGAGAGGAAAGCCCTCGCCTGGCTGGATTCGGGGGTCCCCTTTTTTCCCCCTGGAGGGGGAACAACCTGGGGTCCCCCCTCCCCTCCTCTTCCTCCCTCGCCCCCCCCTCACCTTGTAGGTGCTCTCGGTCAGCTTGTTGACCTCTTCGGGACCCCGAGACATGACGGCGGCGGCCAAAGGAGGGCGAAGCCGGCGGGCTAAGTGGCTCTAAGCGGGGAGGCGGGCGGCCGGGATGCCCTCGGGACGTGTGAGGCGGAGGGTCCGCTGCCCCGGCGACGTTTGGGAGGGGGGGGGAATGCGAATCGCGCAGCGACGCGAAGACCCTCCTTCCTCGGCGGCGCCCTCCGCGCCAACTGTCAAACTTGCGGAACCGGCCACCTCAGCGGAGGGAGGGGAGGCAGGGGACGGGCGGATCCCTCGGCGCGCGCGGCGCCCCGCCCACCCCTGAGGTGAGGCGAGGCGAGGCGAGGCGAGGCGGGTGGGCGGAGCCGGGCGAGGCCGCTCGCGGAGGGAGGGGCGTCTCCCAGGAGGGAAGAGCCCGCCCGCCGAGCCTCCCTGAGGAGAAGTTTGGACTCCGTCGCTTTCTTCTTCTCCTTTTTTTTTCTTTCTTCCCCGCGTCTTTTTCTTCCTTTCTTCTCCTCCTCCCCCGCCACCGAGGAGGTCAAGCGTCCTTCGCTTCCTCCCCTCTGAGCGCAGGCAGGGGCTAAGCCCAGCAAAGGTGTAGTGGGACGTGGAAAGGAGACCACCAGGAGATGCCCGCCTTGGTTGGCAATGCACCTTTTCTGAGAGCGGCCACACTCCAGGAGAGGTGCTGCCCCCTAGTGGAGTTTTAATGCTAAGATACCTTAGGAAGCAACCGGTTTGGATGGAGGTTTTTTGTGTGTGTGTGTGTTTGTGTGTGTCCATAAGACAACTTTAGGAAGCAACTAAGGGATGTGGAAAGGATGTGTGTGTCTGTAAGGGGGTAAGTTTTGGGCAATGCCAGAGGAAAAGGGCTAAAAAGCTCCCCTCTCGGGCCTTATGAATAAAGACACCCCTTTTGCTGTCTTTTTTGGACCTTCCTTCATTTGCAATTTGGGGTTTTTAATTGCATTATTTAATTGCATCAACTCTGGTGTTAGTTTCACTTTGGAGCGGCCCTCCTCCCCTCCCTCCAGGCTTTTCAGTTTATTTATACTCAGAATTTATTTATTTATCCCTTGCAACCGAATACAATGTGTCCAGAGGGAGATTTGGATATGTCTTATTTCTCTAAACCAGTGTTTTGGGGTTTTTTCCCTTGCATTTTCTTACCCCTGAAGACAGGGGGGCAAGCCAGAATCAAGCCAAACCAGCATTGTGTGAAAAAGGCAACGTGGGCAGAGCTGGTTTAAGAACAGAGTGGTTTGCAAGAATTACCTTTAACTGGCCCTGTGGACCAGAAATCTTGCAGGGAAAAAAGGAAGCCTGCTTGTGACGTGTTTCAAACTGGGTTGAGACAATCAAGCACAAATTCCAGACGGCTTCTTGTGTTAGCTTTTCTCACAAACCACCTGAAACACAAACAGGTTTATGATGGTGGCAGCAGCAGCAGCAGCTTCCCAGGGCTGGAGGCTGTTTGTCAGGCTGCAAACAAAAAACCTTGTTTGTAGCAACCCCCAAATCCCTAAAATTCAGTGGCTGAGTTCTCACAACTCCTTTACCCGTACGTGATAAAAGCTTGGCTGATGTGCGTTGCTTCACCTGTAAATTGAGCTATGTTGATGCAACAAACTAGGATGTATTTAGGCTATCTGTGGTCTGATCGGCCACCAGCCAGGCATTATTAAATAAATTACTGTTAGACAAACCCTGGCTTGGTGTAATGTATGAATTCAGCCCTGGGACTGTTTTACTCACATGCTGGAAGATTTTAAAGTGCAGCCAAGCGATTACCTCACCATATAAGTAGTCCTTGCCTTAACAGCAGTTCGTTTAGTGACCGTTCAAAGTTATGACGGCACTGAAAAAAATGTGACTTATGACCACTTTTTCACAGTAACGACTTTTGCAGCGTCCCCAGGGTCACGTGACCAAAGTTCAGATGCTTGGCCACTGGTTCATACTTACGACCGTTGCTGTGTCCCCAAATCGTGTGATTCCCCTTGTGTGACCTTCTGACCCGCAAAGGCAATGGAGTTATTCTCTTGACAACGATGGCAAGAATGATCGTGAAATGGGGAAAAAAGTCACTTAACAAATGTCTCACTTAGCCACAGAAACTTTGGGCTCAATTGTCGTAAGTCGAGGACTACCTGTATTTGAGATCATTTTAGCAGTTAAGATTCTCTTTTTTGCAAAAGCTGCTATGGAATCTTGAGGGTTTGCCCAGCCTGGTTGTGTGTGTTGACAATAACAACAGCAGCAAAATGATGTGTGTTGCTGTTTAGGAATTCATGCTGAACTTGACTTGGAAAGTTAGCTGTCAAGCTACAGAGGCCTGGTTGTCCTCTTCACTATTGTCTATTGGGGCTGTGTGTGTTTCTAAAGTCTGTGTGTGTGTGTGTGTGTGTACTGTATGTTCTCCTGGTGGAGGACTTGCCATCGATCTATGACTGAGTCAGGCGTGTGAGCGGGCTGCTCCGGAGAGACGTTCTGTCTCCCCGTGTTTTTCAGGAGAGAGATCGTGCGTTCAGAGGTGAGCAACTTGTACAGTCCTGAGCAGTGAAGTGTTAGCTCAACGTTGTGAACCAAGCAAGTGTGAAGGACAATGCACACTGCACCCGCAGAGGGGCCAACAGCCTGAACGATCCATCACAGAATCCACAATTAGATTCTAACCTCTGCCGTGTATTCACCAAGGCAGATAAGTTCCTAAAAGATACAACTCTGAGAATCCCCATTTTTTGGGGAAAAAAATAGCAAACAGACTTATTTTTAAAGTGTGTGTGTGTGTGTATGGGGGGGGGGGGTGGAGGAAGCTGTGGCTCAGTCCTAAAGCCACCACATTTGAATTACAATCTCCTCTTTGCCTTTGCCTTTTGACATCCCGTCAAAATTTGTATGGTGTTGTGCTCCCCGCTGTGTGTGTACAAGCCCCAAGGGTTGTTAATCCTATCACAGATGTTGACAGTGTCAGAGATAAATACATCCTAAATATGTGCCTCTGGTCAGGTGCCCAAATTTTGCTCACCTGACTGCGGGGATGCTGAAGACAAGAAGCAACAAATGGAAACTGATCAAGGAGAGAAACAACCTGGAACTAAGGAGAAACTTCCTGACAGTGAGAACAATTAACCAGTGGAACAACCTGCCTCCAGAAGCGGTGAATGCTCCAACACTGGAAGTTTTTAAGAAGAGACTGGACAGCCGTTTGTCTGAAATGGTATAGGGTTTCCTGCCTGAGCAGGGGGTTGGACTAGATGACCTCCAAAGTCTAGTCTCTTCTTAAAAACTTCCAGTGGTTTACGACTGTTTTTTCACACTTATGCCTGTCTCAGCATCCCCCAGGGTCATGTGCTCAAAATTCGGACACCTGGCAACTGGCTCATATTTATGACGGTCGCAGCGTCCTGAAGGGATATGACTTGGTCTAGCTAGAATAATAAGCTGGTTTGAAGTTAGGCGGAATCTCCAAGAACTTTTATTCCTAAACGAATACGTCCATAAATCTTTGCTTTTCCAAATTTTAGGCACACTTCTTTCCCTGACTGTTGTGACGAATCCCTGGAGGCGTAACCACACAAGTGGACTCAAGACTCTTCCATGGATATCGGGGGGAAAGGAGGTAAATTTTTACTTATTAGTTATTTGTTAAATTTATTTGCGGCCTATCTCGTCCTGAGGCTACTCTGGGCGGCTTACAATTAAAAAGGAAGAAATGAAAAGAGCACAAGCAGAAGTCAGAGAATAGAACGATAAAAATAAACAATGAAAAAGAACGCAGTGAGAACACATCGCTATCATAACCAAAAAAGATGGACGGGAGGAGAGCAGAGAATAAGAGTCTGGGGGGAGAGGTAAGTGTGGGTTTCCAGGAATTGTAAAACAAAATGGTTTCAATAGATCCTTTGTTTTATAACTTCACAGTTGCCTTTCGGGTTTTTCTCTGCTTAAATAAGCCTTGCACTGATGACACCCAAAAGTGATAGGGTGGGCACATCACCTTGAGCTTTAGTGTTTGTGGACAGGGAACTAGAATTGATAAATCAACAGAGCAACACATTGAACGTAGGCACAGGCCAAGGGGGGCAGCGGGCTATTCTATTTAATCTATTTCCCCTACACCCTTTTTCCTTTAAAAATTCTCTGATGCAGGATTCTGAGGTGGTTTCCTATCCTGGCAGTTTATCAAGCGGTTCCCGTTGAGCAGTTAAACTGGTTCTTTGTGGCTTCCTTCAGCTCATCCTGTGGTTTGATTGGCACTTCTCTGTTTGACCTCTGTTTGATGCTCCAGTGAAATTCTTGGAAGATCAAATACAATTTCCCTATTTAACTTGTTCTCTTAAATTGGGATGGTGAAATGTTTCAGGGTTGATTTCTCCAGTATTGATTTAAAAACAAAACAAAAAAACAACCTCATTCTTTTCACCCCATGTGAAAAAATGTGGATTTTTGGTATGTTCTTATAAAAAAGGAAATCAAACTACTATTAACCACTATCACCATTATCTCCCTTCTCCTTTCTCCCCTCCCCTCCCCTCCCCTCCCTCCCTCCCTTTCCTCCTCCTCTTCCTCCTCCCCCCCCAAATTCAACAGAACAGACTACATTTCATTTGTATGGCTCAAGGCTATTGGGGGAAGAACAGTTGAAATAGCTCTCTTAATTCAGTAGCCATGAGATTAGTGAAAATACAGAGATTTAAACTTTAAATATTAGTCTATATTGTGAATTTTGAAGCATCCCTGCTGCTTTCCCACACATTTCTATAATAAGGACCAGGCTATCAGAGTAAAAGGGGGGGGGAAGTTGCTAGAATGACTGCCAATTTTTTCTTAGCTGATCTAGCCTTGGTGGTCCAGGTGGGAAAGGTAGAAAAACAGATGTAAATCTTTAAATCTCTTCCAGACTTGAGATTTTTACCGTTCATAGATTGGCTTCGCACACCGCAATATGGCATGGGGTGCTTACCCAGTAGATAGGAGGGTGATCCAACTGCAGGACCTGCCACCCCATAGATTAGCAGGGTTGATTGGGCTTCTTTTGCTGTCTTTGGGGGCATCCCGTTCTTCCTTCACCACTCCTTGTGTGATTCTCACCTGCCCCCCCCTCCCGCCCCAAACTGCATCCTTGGGAAAAGAATAACTATCCTATTTATCTGTTTATTTTCTGTAAGCTGCCTATTGGGAAGTTGGGTGGCATATAAATTTAATCAATCTATCAATCCAAGGCCACAGAATAAAACTCCCCAAACGTTTGGTTTGCTGGGAGGTTAGTAAAGCTCAAAGGAGTTATGTTGTGTTTTTCTGCATTGTTTGCTGTTGCTACTTTTTCAGATTGTAGGTTTTGACATTTATATTGTGTTTTTTAAATTTTTAAACTTGATGGCTGATCAGTGTCTCTGGGGTAGGAAGGGTAGCGATAGATAGATAGATAGATAGATAGATAGATAGATAGATAGATAGATAGATGGATGGATGGATGGATGGATGGATGGATGGATGGATGGATGGATGGATGGATGGATGGATGGATGGATGGATGGATGGATGGATGGATGGATGGATGGATAGATAGATAGATAGATAGATAGATAGATAGATAGATAGATAGATAGAT
>NW_015388870.1:19723-42836 GCF_001527695.2 Protobothrops mucrosquamatus
GATGGATGGATGGATGGATGGATGGATGGATGGATGGATGGATGGATGGATGGATGGATGGATGGATGGATGGATGGATGGATGGATGGATGGATGGATAGATAGATAGATAGATAGATAGATAGATAGATAGATAGATAGATAGATAGATAGATAGATAGATAGATAGATAGATAGATAGAAAATGGATGGATGGATGGATAGATGGATAGATAATACAGAAAGATAGATAAATGATAGACAGACAGATAGATAATAGACAGACAGATAGATAGATAGACAGACAGACAAACAGACAAGCTATACTTGTATGATTCCCATGTGACGCTAACACCAAAACTAACATTGTTACTTATTATGTACAAACCAGATCACTGGGCAGAAAAAAACCCTGATTTTGATACTGAGGGAAAATAATGTATTTCAGGATGAGGGGAAGCAACTAGATTATATATCAGAGAGAAAAAAAACAGCATTTGCATTCTTCAACTAGTAGTTGTGGTAGAAAACTCCCTGACATTTATGGATCCCAGCTGAAGTTGGGAAAATCTTTCAGCAAAAAAAAAACAGAAGCCAAGAGTAGAAATAGCCCAGCAAGAGAGTAAACTAACTTCATACAAATCCATTGTGCTAAGTAAAGAAACTTTTTTTTAAAAAAAATATCCATGACTGAGAAAATGCCGCACTAAAAATACAATTTCCTTTCAAGTGGCTTTAGTTCAGAATTGAAAACACCGAGGAATGTTTTCTCCCTCATCTTGGAAACATTGCTAAAAACTCAGTAAGCATTTACTAAAACAATCTGCTGCCTTTTTACAGTTTTGAGGCCAGCCCTTGTGTTTTGAAAGGCAGCATAGACATGAGGGAAAAGCCATTTATTTCGCAACTTCAGATGTGAGCACAGTTCTGATGATTAAATGAAACTCAGGAAGATATTTTTTATGCAGAATGTTTGGGCATAATTTATATCGTGTTTATATATTTAAAATGCACCCTTGAATAATAATTTATCGTATTGCGCTGATTGTTTTTTAAGAGCCTCTGGAGTAATAAAGTCTAATTTTTTAAAATATTTAAAACGTCCACCTCCTTGCGGCACGCAAAGTAAATCTTTAATTCAAATGGCAAATGTGTCTGGAATTGCTGAATTAAGTGCTTGTGGATGTATCTGTGATGAAATCAGCCAGCAACGTGTAATTTGTAGTTTAGTGAGTAAAAGCTGCTCTTTTTCCCTGAGACCATGTTCCATTGCTCAAATTTATATTAATAAAAATAATTTAAATTTACTGCTAAATGTATTGATACGATACATAATTTAAATCTGATGAAGTCTTGGTACATAATGAGCTGGATTTAACTGTAGCTGTAGTGGATAACTATGGTAGTGTAGCAACATCAAGAGATACAATAGAAAACAAAGAATTGGAGAAGATAACTAAGAATCAAGATCTGAAAATCGAAGTTGAAAAATTATGGCCTAAACCAACTGTAGCTTAAACCAATCCTCCTCCTCCTCTTCTTTGCACACCCCACCCCTTTCTAGCACTGATGCTGATACCTAGTTGGGTCATGAAAGGTCTGCAAGAAAACAACCAAGTTCAGAGAGCACCAAGGACGCCACAATATCCTGATCTACAAATGTTCTCTTCCATGTGTAAATATATTACACATAAACCTTACAATCGTTGAGGTCTTGTCCTTGCAAATACCGTGGAAGCACCGACGATAGCCAGTACATTCCTTCTGACAGCATGAGCTACAGACTGAGCCACCAATAAAAAACAGTTCTTTGTATCAAAAACCGCCACGTCCAGCAAAGAGTTGCTGCTTTGTTTGAGAAAACATGGACCTGAAGATGCTTAATTTATTTTGGCCATTCATTTTCTGTTGCGGAATATAATTTGAATATTCGTTTTCTTCACAACAGACGAAAATCATTCTCATCTTTGAAGAACAGGTGGAAACATCAACCACTCTTTGTTGAGAGTTGTTGAGGGTTTGGAAAAAATTCAGAGAAGAGTAACTAAGATGATCAAAGGCCTGGAGACTTAAAACATACATAGAACGGCTGCGGGACTTTGGGTTTGGCTAGTCTAAAGAAAAGAAGAAATAGGGGAGACATGATAGCAGTTTTCCAGTATTTGAGGGGCTGCCACAAAAAAGAGGGGGGTCACGTTATTCTCCAAAGCACTAGAGGGAAGGACGAGAAACCACGGTTGGAAACTGATCAAAGAGAGAAGCAACCTGGAATTAAGGAGAAACTGGCCTCCAGAAGTTGTGGGCGCGCCATCACTGGAGATTTTTAAGAAGAGACTGGACATTCACCTGTCTGAGACGGTATAGGTTCTCCTGCTTGAGCAGGGGGCTGGACTAGAAGACCTCCAAGGTCCCTTCCAGCTCTATTCTATTCTGTTCATTCTTGAGTTCTTTTGTGATAAGAGGATTTGCAAAATTTTACAATCTTATTATCTTCCTAGGCCACTAGATGGTGAGCAAGTTTTGCAAATGAGGGCCAGAACGGAGGAACGTCCGTGTCCTTGAAATGTATAAGCCATTTGCTTGCTTGCTTTTACCCAGCAAGCTTTGAGGGAACCTTGAGTTGCAACGTACCACTACTCTGTGAAGGGAGTTGTACCTGCACCCCACAAAGTGAACCCCTTCAGCTCTTTAAGCAACAGGCGTTGTCTTAGAGCGCTTGGGCGCCCCGATAGCCAGCTCCCCAAGTACTGATGGAAGAGAATATTTGTAGTTCAGCATTGGATCTGATGCTGTCTAAGCTCAGTTGCTTTTTTGCAGAAGTTTCATTACCAAACTAGTAACATCCTTTGGGCTCAATTGTGGCCATAACTCGAGGGCTACCTGTCGATACAACGAGGCGTCTTGTCTTTATTGCTGATGTGCGCAACCCTCCAGATTGTGTGGGCCGATCACAAAGTTTTTCTTTTTCTTTTTTAAAGCAGAAAGACGTGCAAAGAATCAAAGAACGTAAAAAAACCCCCCCATACTGAAAACACACCCTAGAGAAAGAGCGAAGAACTGCAAGGGAAAAAGAAAAACCCAGCCCAGGAAACGTATCAACATATCAAAGCATTCCTCCAGCATCGGATTGGCACTCGAAATCAAACAGAATGGGGAACGAGTGAGATGCCTGGGAGGAAAAAAATATATGCAACAACTCTAGGAAAAACAGGCCATGCGTGAGGTCTCCTTTTGTAAGCCTTCCTCCTGTTTGGGGCTACTTGTTCCCACTTCCCTTGGCAGATGCTGCAGTGGAGGGCCCAGAAGTTGGGTCCCAAAAGGCCACCGAAGTGGAGGATCCATACCAGAGATGATGATGACGACGACGACGACGACGATGATGATGATGATGATGATGATGATGATAAAGTTGGAAGGGACCTTGGAGGTCACCTAGTCCAACCCCCTGCTCAGGCAGGAAACCCTACACCATTTCAGACAAATGGCTGTCCAGTCTCTTCTTAAAAACTTCCAGTGTTGGAGCATTCACCGCTTCTGGAGGCAGGTTGTTCCACCGATTAATTGTTCTAACTGTCAGGAAGTTTCTCCTTAGTTCCAGGTTGCTTCTCTCCTTGACTAGTTTCCATCCGTTGCTTCTTGTCCTGCCATTGGGTGCTTTGGAGAATAGCTTGGCTCTCTCTTCTTTGGGGCAGCCCCTGAGATACTGGAACACAGTTGTCATATCGTCCTTCTCTTCTTTAAACTAGACATTACCAAGGAATTGCAAACTAGAGGGACCCCAACCTTCCATCTTCCATCAACTGAGGACCTCAAGATTCAACTGTTTGTTGTACGGATTGGCGTCCAGGCCCTTTTTTGTTGCTCTTCTCTGTAGTCGTCTTCAGAATCCACAACAGCCACGTCTCCCACGGGACGTAGAAGCCACCCCTCTCTGCCCAGTTCACCTCCCCAACGTTGTTTTCTGTTCTTCTGGTGGTTTCAATTTGCGTCGGGTTTGAAGTTCCATCACCAGACTTTTTCAGGTGCAACTTCTCAAGAACCCCTTGGTTACACAAATGGAAAAAGCATCCAGTATCCATAAATGACGTGTTTCTCCCTCGTAGCTTCTCTGAAATGTCTACAGGCGTCCCTTGTCCATGCCTGGTTTCCATTTGCTCTCAAATGGGCTGTGGAGATGGAATCCCGTCAACAAAGTCATTTCCCATTAATCTCTAAACACGGGACATATTTCCCAGTTAACATCACGCAGAGTTGCCCAGGTTTGTTTTCCTTCAGCCTCCCTTCTCTTTTCCCATGTTTCCTAGCAACGGAAAGGATTGTATTCTGCATTCTTTTCTTTTTTTTCTAACATCTTACAAAGCCGAGTGACCCTGAAATGTAAATTTCAATCAGAAGCGAAAGTTGTTAAGAGTTCAGGGTGCTGCATTCAATATTCATTTTGCTCCATGTCTCTCGTTTCTTTCTTTTTTATTGCAAAGGGATAAAGATGAGAACGCGGCGCAAAGGAACCGTTGCAAACTGAGATAAGCTGGAAGGTGATGGTTAATCTTGGACTGGGAACAATTCAAGTTTAAATCCGCCCTCAGCTCTTCCATTCCAAAAAGACTGAGATACAGGTAGTCCTCACCTTTCAACGGTTCATTTAGTGGCTGTTCAAAGTTACAGCGGCACTGAAAAAAGTAACTTACGACCGTTTTTCACCCTTACGACCGTCCCAGCATTTCCCCAGGGTCACGTGATTAAAATTCAGACTCTTGGCAACTGACTCGTATTTATGACGGTTGCAGTGTCATGTGATATCCCTTTTTGTGACCTTCTGACAAGCAAAGTGAATGGGGAAGCCAGGTTGATTTGAGAACTTGTCATTTGCGAAGATATGAGAAGATGCTGAACTTCTGAGTTGGGAGCTGTTGTATCCCTTGTGCCCCAATTCACACAATGCATCAGCTACTGGCCATCATCGAAGGATAAAAGGTCCTTTTATCTGGTACAGATGGATACTTTAAAAGCCTGGTGGCTTAGCTTTCTTGCTTCCAGGGAAAAACAACCTTTTGCCCTCCCCCCCTGCTGAGCACGATCCAAGCCCCCAAACCTAAATCTAGTTTATACATTCGGGAAGATCAGTGCCCACCTTTGTGTGAGAGGGACCTCGGAGTCCTAGTGGACAATCACTTAAATAGGAGCCAGCCTTGGGCTGCAGCTGCCAAAAAAGCCAACACAGTGCTGGGCTGCATTAACAGAGGGACAGAATCAAGATCATGTGGAGCGTTAATACCACTTTACAAGGCCTTGGTAAGGCCACACTTGGAATACAGCATCCAGTTTTGGTCACCGCGATGTAAAAAAGATGTCGAGACTCTAGAAAGACTGCAGAGTACAGAGAAGAGCAACAACTTTATTATTATTATTATTATTATTATTATTATTATTATTATTATTATTATTATTATTATTATTATTATTATTATTATTATTGTCATCATCATCATCATCATCATCTCATCATCATCATCTCATCATCATCATCATCATCATCATCATCATCATCATCATCAAATAAGGCCTGTCTTCTCAGAAGTTGGGGAATAGCGACAAAGCTACTGCTGCAATTTCTACCCATGTCAGAGAACCACCAGCTGGAGTCAGCGCATCTCCAAATCTGTTTCATGTCCCGAATCTTATTTTCCTCCCAGCAACAAGCAACGTGTGAAGGAAAATAACAATGACGGAAGTTGAACCTGTGGCAGTTGTCGCCGAGCATCCAAACAAAATTCGGATTCAGAGAATGGGCTGAGAGCACTGAGGGAAATCATGCAGTTTAGTCGCCTCTGGCTATTACCAAGAAGAGAACGAATGAAGAATGCCAGCCACACAACAGAATCGTAAAGGTTTCCACACTGGGAGTAGAGATCACACAACAGGTGCGCTGGAAGTTTGCTTTTCAAGAAAGCATCCTTCTTCCTCCAGGCTCCTCTGTATCTCCTTGAAGTTTAACAAACCTCCAGCAACTTAACCATTTCCTAAAAAAAAACAAAAAACGATTGAAGGAACTGAGATTTGCCAATGTGTCTACAAACTTTCTCAGCAGGAGTATTCCCACATTAAATTCCTTGTTGGTTGCAATTTGCTGTCTCAGGCCCCATGGATGTCCCTTCCATCTGGAGACACGTTGCCTTGCCAGGCTAAAAGTGGATTATCTTCCTTTTTTCTTTTTCTTTTTCTTAAGGCAAAGAAAAAAGTGTTGATTTGCCAATCCATAGCCTGCTTTTTGCAACCTCCAAGTTTATGTTCCATGGTCTGTGACTTTCTCTTGCAAGAGTTTCTCCCTGGTAGACTTGAGCACCGCAAAGTAAATCTCGCTGAGGCTCCACAGAGAAGTGTAGGTCAACCCATTCTCCCAAGCACCTGAAGGCAGGACAAGAAGCAACGGATGGAAACTAATCAACCAACCTAGAAATAAACAGAAATTTCCTGATCTTGAGAACAATGGATCAGCGGAACGGCTTCCCTCCAGAGGTTGTGGGTGCTCCATCACTGGAGGCTTTTAAGAAGAGACTGGACAGCCATTTGTCTAAAATGATATGAGGTCTCCTGCTTGAGCAGGGGGTTAGACTAGAAGACCTCCACGGTCCCTTCCAACTCTGTTATTCCGTTACTCCTTCAGCAATGGGATGATCCTAACTCAAGGACGACCTGCCTTATAAAAACAATATTTTATTTATTTTTATTTCTTTGCGATTATTATTATTATTATTCTGTTATTAACATTTTTTTAACCATGGTGCTTGGTCAAGAGGAGTAGAAAGGGCTCGTGGGAGTCAGAGAGAGAAAGAATAGGCACAGTGAGAAGCTCGGACATCTCCCGATTGAAGGAACGGTAGGAACAAGATATTTGACGAGGGCTCTAGCAGCTGCGATTGTCACCTTGGGATGTGATTCATCTTCGCTTCCGTCTTGGGACCGCGGTGACTTGGCACGGATTTAATGGGACTTCAGCAGCCCGGGCTGCATTTTGAACCATCACGCTGATGTGAGAATTGATTTGACACCCTTTAAAACGAGAACGCCTCGTTAGAAGGCTTTCCCGCCCCCCCCTTTCCTTTTCTTTTTTTTTTTTTTTCATCCCAGGCGTAGGAAAAGCAAGTCGCCGGTTGTCCTGATGATGATTTAAGACAGTGGTTCTCAACCTTTTTAATGCCGTGACCCCAACCGGTCGTAAGTCGAGGACTAAACCAGTCGTAAGTCGAGGACTAAACCGGTCGTAAGTCGAGGACTAAACCAGTCGTAAGTCGAGGACTACCTAACCGGTCATAAGTCGAGGACTTTCCCTGCCCGGGAACGCCGCGCATGCGTGGTTCCGCCCCCTGCGCCGGCCGAGGCGTAGCTGGCAAGCGGCAGAGACGGAGCAGGCCGACCACCAGCTGGCCCAGCCCAAGGGAGGTAAGGCACCCGCCGGAAAAGGGGAAAAAAAATGGCGGACAAAAAAAATGGCGGACAGCCTTGCTTGGCGACCCCCATGAAATGGTCAATCGACCCCAAATGGGGTCCCGACCCACAGGTTGAGAACCACTGATTTAAGAGTTCAAGAGAAGTAGGCCTATTCATTACAGGCAGTCCTCAACTTACAACAGTTCATTTAGTGACCGTTCCAAGTTACAACCCGAACTGGAAAAAAAAAGCGACAATTTTTCCCAGTTACAAGCTTTCCAGCATCCCCATGATCGTGGGATCAAAATTCAGGACGCTGGGCAACTGGTTCATACTTACGACCGTTGTTGTGTCCCAAGCTCACACGATCCCCC
This sequence comes from Protobothrops mucrosquamatus, assembly GCF_001527695.2. Classification (NCBI taxonomy): domain Eukaryota; kingdom Metazoa; phylum Chordata; class Lepidosauria; order Squamata; family Viperidae; genus Protobothrops; species Protobothrops mucrosquamatus. Next base: position 27,505 of record NW_015388870.1, read on the forward strand.
TTTGCGACCTTTTGATGAGGAAAGTCCATGGGGAAAGATGGGTTCATTTAACAACCGGATTTTGGGGGCGGGGTCCAGCCCCTACAGCAGACAAGCGAGATCTGCATGGGATTTCACTATAATACAGAATATTGGAAGTGGCATCCACACATTTCCTCCTTGATGCACAATATAGAATGACAGAGTTGGAAGGGACCCTGGAGGTCCTCTAGTCCAGCTCCTTGCTCAAGCAGGAGACACTAAACAGGTAGTCCTCGCCTTACAACCAGTTTGTTCCGTTTGTTCAAAGTTACAATGGCAGTGAAAAAAGCGACTTAACGACCCTTTTTCCCACGATCCCTGATCAAAATTCAGACGCTTGGCAACTGACTCGTATTTATATTTATGTCATATTTAGGACGGTTGCCATGTCCCAGCCGGTGTGATCCCCTTTGGCGACTTTCTGACAAGCCAAGTCAACGGGGAATCCAGATCCACCGAACAGCCGTGTTACTAACTTATCAACTGCAGTGATTCGCTTAAAAACTTGTGGCAGGAAAAGTCGTAAAATGGGGCATAGCCCGCTTAACACATGTCTCACTTAGCAACAGAAACGTTATTGGGTTCAATTGCGGTCGTAAGTCGAGGACTACCTGTCTGTGGACATATAGATTCTGCTGACAATATATCCGGGGGAGCAAAGTTGAGAAACTATGGTTTGTTTGATTCTCGGTGCTACCCTAGGAGTCAGACGGCTGGAAAAACCATCACTGTATCATGGTTTGGACGTCACTCCTCGGGATGCAAGCAGGACCCCAAAGTTAACGGAGCTAAAATAATATTTATACACTTTCCTACGAGCCGGGATTTTATACCTCAATTCACAAAGGGAAATGATAAATAGATTAAGCCTCAGCAGATGGTTGATTCACACTTTTCTCCCGACGCACACCTCTACCTAATAGAGATTTTGAAAAGATTCTCCCCTCGCTCGGTTTCACAGCTAGAATCAATTTAGCAGATCAGGACAATGTGTGAGAAACTAATAAGCTTTGTTCATCTCCTTGCGTCATCCTGTCCATTTCCCATTCCCCGAATTTCTCACCTTGACCCAGCTGGTGGTTTCTGGGTTTGGGGAAAAAAAATAAAATAAAATCTGATGTTAATTAGCATTTCTGAGACCCTGCGAGAGAAGTGGGAACGCAGCCTTCTTATTGAAATAAATTAGCATGAAAAGGGTCTAAAGGAAGACAGTAACGACCTATTTTTAAAAAAATGCCAGATAGGGTGTATTACACACACACACACACAGACTGTGCGTTGGCTCTTTCATTCTTCAGGGAAAAAGAAATCCCTTGGTGGTGTCAGGATAAAAGGCACCAGTGTTTCTAGCCCTTCCAAAAGGCAAACTTACATATTTAAGGCAGGAAACTATTCAGAAGCGATAATCAAGAGAGAACTCACACTTTTGATACACGGTCAGAGGCAACAAGATTCCTGAGTTCCACTCAAAATGATTCCCCACCAGAGTCGGCTGTCCTATGAACTTGCTGCAAACAGATTCAGCAGTTTAAGATTTCAATGGAAGAGATTGTAACCCAGGCTTGAATTGGGGGTCCGTGGTGCTCTCTGATCTTGGCTGTTCGCTTGCAGATGTTTCATGACCCAACTAGGTAACATCATCAGTGCTAGAAGGATGTGGGGTTTGCGGAACGGAGGAGAAGGTGAAGAGGAGGAGGAGGAAGAGGAGGAGGACTGTGGGGTCCTTGGTGCTCTCTGATCTTGGCTGTTTGCTTGCAGACTTTTCATGACCCAACTAGGTAACATCAGTGCTAGAAAGGGGTGCCTCAGTTGCCTCTTGTCTGACCAGTGTCTACTCTGTTTCCCTTCCTCCTGTCTCCCAAGGTCATTCCCACATACCATTTCAGTAGGGCAAGCTACTGCATATAAACAGTAGAATAAATAAAACCTGCACTCCCTCGTACTGACATTACTGTAGTTGGATAGTGGAACGTCCACAATCATACTGCCTAGCTCAGAGTCCACCAAAAACCCATAGTTCAGGATTTCATTAGTTTAAGTCCTAATTTCTTGTTCTGCCATCAAAGTTCAAGGGAACTGATGGTTTGATTAATCCATGGATACAGCCTCCCATTTTGCAGATGTGACTCTGGACGGCTAACCACCCATTAAAGAACACTGTCAACAAAGCATTAAAAACCTACAATGCTGGCCAAAAAAAACCCCAATAAACACTCTGACAGAACAATAGTTTGTTACCCGACTCTCTCGGGTTATACAAACACAGATACCAACGAAGTGACGCACGGTTTTAATGCCTAATTATGGGAGACATTCTTTAACTTTTATAGCCTGTTGTTAAATTAAGTTGTAATGGTCTTCAACCATCCATTGTGTCAGGCTTTGAAGCTAGTAAATGTTTGCCCTCGACGTAGCCTTTTCCCCCTTTATATATCCCAAAACCCGGGACTTGCCTCTAAATGGCTTTGACTGGTGTTTTGTCAAAGCTGAGTAGCTTTCATAACAGCTAACCCTCCACTCGGTTGTATTCTCTTTATGTCTTCCGCGGATGGTTGTTTTTCACTTGTAGCAGCTACTCCAGTTTTTCCAAGTTGGCGTGCTTAAGGACAATCTTTGTAGCTACACTGTGGGATGATCAGACTTTCTAACTTTCCATCCGTTACTTCTTGTCCTGCCCTCGGGTGCTTTGGAGAATAGCCCCAGAGGGTCGGACAAGAAGTAACGGATGGAAGTTTATCAAGGAGAGGTTCAACCTAGAGCGAAGGAGACATTTCTTGACGGTGAGAACAATCAATCAGTGGAACTGCTTCCCTCCAGAAGTTGTGGGTGCTCCATTCCTGGAAGTTTTCAATAAGAGACTGGACAGCCATTTGTCTGGAATGGTTGGATATTAGAAGACCTCCAAGGTCCCCTCCAGTTCTGTTGTTCTGAAACTTCACCTTCTTAGAAGTAGGACTAGAAAACCAAAGATGTTATATCTCTCTGTGTGTATCCAGGTTAAGCCTAGGTTGAGCTGAACTAGGTGAAGGAAACGTGAGTCCACATTCTGGGCTCTTGATAACATTATTAGTCATGCAAAGAGGTGAATCAGAGGACCAAAAGGCCTTTGTAGCCATGATAGTTATGAAAAAGGAACAGTCATTGACACGTTCAGACTTGTACACGAAGAACTCTTTTAGTTCTCTGCTCATTATGGTTGTGGCAGAGAAAGTCATCACAGGTGCTTCCAAAGGTTTTTATAAAAAATAATAACGGAACAAAGCCAGCCTCGATTCCTTTCTCTCCCTAACCTTCAAGCTTTTTGTTTTGATGTTTAATCGGATGCGAAAGAAAAAGAGAATTAGACGATACATTTTGAATTTTCAATAGAGTTCTCTCACAAAGAGCTCTCTCGGCCAATGGGATTGGGTCGTTCCCCTCGGCACCATGCAGGGGAGTTTAGAGGAACGTAGTTGCTCATAGATGGTTGATCCTCATTAGCTAAACATTAAATGATGTAGCCTGCTTCTCTTCGAGCCTGGGAGCCATTTTGAGAGAGAGCAAAGAAGAGCAATGCAGAAATATCGCAAGGGCCAACCGTGTCCAGGGTCCATTTTCCTCTCCCAGGGACCAGCCAGATGCCTATATGTAGGACACAAATACTTAATTTTCCAAACAGTTGATCCTGAGAAGCATTCCACTCCAAAGCCGAAGATCTTTTCTGTGGGTTTTGTAACTGTGGACAGACTGAGTGGTTTCCTCATTGAAACCATGAACACAAGAGGCCAGTCTGCTCCACTCTGTGGCCTTTTTCAAGACCTTATGTGGAAGAGAAGAGCAGACGGAGCCGGGGGGGGTCAGAATCAAGCGAGCAATCAGCCTAGAATCCTTACGTTTTCACAAATGGTCGAAGTCCAACCCCTGTCGAATTCTGTTGACACTTACTTAGCGTCAATTTAATGCCGCTAGTTGACGAGATTCTTATATATAGACACGAGCAATAAATCAGCTTAACTGGAACTCGGTGCGCGGTCCCAATTCTTCACACCTGACCCCACGGCAGGAGATACAGTCGTCCTTCTGATGCTTCCCAAAACGCTATGGATTGCAACTCCTCCAGTCTCTTGAAAGTTGAATAAGACTTAGACATCAACTCAACACATCCTAGGACAACACACAAGCACGCCAAATCCCAGCAGCATGAAAAAAGCCAGAAAAAACCATTCCAAAAAAACCACAAAAATACCTCATGCCCCAGAAGCCTCTAAATGAATGCAACGCTGGCATAGATTTTTCTGCAGAATGTTTTGTTTTTTTTCCCAACCGGAAAAAGGCAGAATAATCAATAAAATATACTCCCTTTATTCCCAGAGTGACAGAATGGATTTGTGAAAATGTCAGAATTCACTGAAATGGCAAAGCTGACCTGTTTGGTCAGAGGGGGGGGGATTTTTTTTCTGAAAGACTGAAACCTTCCAAGGACTTCTTGTTGAAAGAAAGAAAAACGTTCTTCAACATCACAAGACATACATCACAATCTGGAGTCCCAAAGCTGGATGGGGGTTCCATCCTGGAGAGGGTTAGTGGGTTTTAAGAGAACCTGTTGTGTCTTGCTCCCTTTCTTAGTCCTCCTGGTTGATTTTAAGGTTAATCTTTATCCTTTTAATATTTTAATGCGTTACATTGTGGGTTTTTAATCTTGTTATAAGTTGCGTAGAGTCACTTGAGATGGAACAGATGTCTTTATTCTACTTCTGGCTCGTCCATTGGAACCAGGACAGATAGTCCTTGACTTACAACTGAGCCCAAAACTTACGTTGCTAAGTGAGACAGTTTTGCCACCGTTGTTAAGGGAGTCCCTGCAGTTGATAAGTTAGTAACCAGGTTATGAAGTGAAGCCGGCTTTCCCCTTGATTGTCAGAAGGTCGCAAAAGGAGGGGTCCCACGACTCCGGGGACGTCACAACCATCATAAATACGAGTCAGTTGCCAAGCGTCCGAATTTTGTTCACGTGACCCTGGGGATGCTGCAAAAGTCGCAAGTCTGAAAATCGGTCGTAAGTCCCCTTTTTTGACGCCGTTGTAACTGCAAACGGTCCCTAAGTGAACCGTCGTAAGCCGAGGACTCCACTTAATGACCGTTGTAACATCCCCACAGTCAACGTGATCAAAATGGGGGCGCTTGGCAACCGGCACATCTTATACAGCAAAGCGTCTTTGATTCAGTGTAATAGTCATCGTTTAATAAACAGAAGCCTCCAAATTAAAATCTGAAGCAACCTTTTAATGCCAGACTAATAATGGAGAAAAACAGACGATTTGTGGGAGGCTGGTGATAAAGCAGCTCTTAACACGCCTCGGGGACAAAACTGACACAATCAATCATGGATTTATATATATTTTTAATTTAAGAGGATGAAGAGTCTTGGCACAACTTTTAAAAAGTTTTCTTCCTAGATGGTTGACTTTCCATCCCCGCCTAAACAAAAATTAACCTCTGCCTTTCTCAATCCTTCCCTCCTGTGTGTTAACCTCCTCATTGTGATATAAATTTTGTCTTTTAACGGGAGGTTCCCTTTTTTTAAAATAAAAGAGTAGGGAGTTGGCTAAGGTAGAGCGCCAGAGAAGTGTTACAAATCCAAATAGAGATGTCAGGGAAAAAAAAAAAGAAGTACATTAAAAGTTTTAACATTTGGATAGCCAGTTACGCCTTTGAATTTGAGTAAAGAAAATGGCCCAGGCTAATCTTGCGTTGACTGCCCAGTGCTTCCCCTTTGTAAGATCAGATTGTGAGAGGGAAAAAAACATAGGATGCTGTCAGATCCACGCGCTCTTTTCAGAGAGCAGAAGAGGAAATTGCTGAAAATCTTTGAGAAATAGATGGGTGAGCATTTTTTTTTTTTAACCTTCTGGCCAAATCCTTGCAGATTTGAATGGAAATAACCCGCTTGAAGGAAAAATAAAACCCTCACACTTCTTTCATTTTCTTAATGCTTTAATTCAAATTCAAGACATGCAGCAACGAAGGGAGAATGGAAGGAGAATTTTGATTATGGCTGAAAGTTTCTCTCTCTGTGTGTGTGTCTCTCTCTCTCTCTTTGTATTTCTATCTTTTTCTTTCTGTGTCTTTCTCTCTCTCTGTCTTTCTGTCTCTGTTTCTCTTTCTATCTCTCTGTCTTCCTCTCTCTTTCTCTCTCTGTGTGTCTCTGTCTTCCTCTTCCTCTCTCTCTCTTTCTCTTTCTCTCTTTGTCTTTCTTTTTCTCTGTTTCTCTCTCAGTGTCTTATCCTCTCTGTCTTTTGTGTCTTCTTCTTTCTCTTTCTAACTCTCTCTCTGTCTTCCTCTCTTTCTGTCTCTTTCTGTCTCTCTCTCTCTGTGTGTGTCTTTCTCTCTCTCTCTCTCTCTCTCTCTCTCTCTCTCTCTCTCTCTCTCTCTCTTTCTCTCTTTTTCTCTGTTTCTCTCTCTGTGTCTTATCGTCTTTGTCTTTCTCTGTCTTCTTCTTTCTGTCTCTGTCTCTCTTTCTAACTCTCTCTCTGTCTTCTTCTCTTCTCTCCCTCTCTTTCTTTTTCTCCGTTTTTTTTTCTCTCTCTCTCCTTTGACAAACAAAATAGCTGCTCCTGGGTGAATTAACAAATCAGCCATTGTTGGAATATTTTTTCCTCCCCCTCTTTGCTCTGTTTCTCAGAAGCTGGAGAGACTCCCGGCCTTGGAAATGAGATAAGTAAAAGGTTGCGTTTCCATTTTCAGCTTTCTGATCCGAGTGCCACGCGTTCTCATCAGCTTGAGAGGCGGAAGCCTACAAACCCAACTGCAAAGATTGTGGCCTCAGAGGAACGGCTTCTCTTTCTGATTAAAATCCCGGGGCTGGGCTAGGACCTAGGATGAAGGCCCCACCAAATCCTTCCATTTCCCTTCTGACTTAACTGGGCTTCTGCATTGCACCCAATTTTAATTTTGCTGCAGGCTCCTGACCAGGGCTCAGCACCTGCTTTGTTTCCAGAAGATCCTTGTATTATTAATTGAGCCATCTGGCATTATTTCAGCTTGATCCACAATTCCCCATCTCCTCTTCATTCCCTCGAGTGACGTCACCTGTACCTCGCGAGAGGCCTCTAAATATTCCTGCGATCTGCATCTCAAATCAAAATTTATTGAATCGCAGTCAACAGCCAGCAAAGGAAAAATAGGAATAAACCACTAAAAAAACCAAACTGTTTAGAAAGGACGGCCAAACTCAAGACAACATCAGCCCAAACCAATCGAGTCGAAATCTTTTATTACGATCATAGATCAGGAGACAAGATAACAATCAAATCGAATCTAGAAGAATTAAGGTTTAAAAACCTGAGAAAGGGAGAATTGCATAAAATAAAGCGTATAAAACGTAAGATGACATAGAAATTAAATAAATACAATAAAATAAGTGGGGATGAGAAGCTTTTAGTGTCATCATTCCAAGATTGGGCTGTTTTATGCCTTCAGCTAGAAGTTTAATACAAATAGTCCTTGATTTACAACCACAGTTGACCCCCAAATTTCCATTGCTGCTGTTAAGACGATTTTGCTCCTTTTTACGACCTTCTCAACAGAGTCGTTGTGAATCGCTGCCGTTGTTAAATGACTAACATGGTTGTTATGTGACTCCAGCTTCCCATTGACTTTGCTTGTCGGAAAGTTGCAAAAGGGGATCACGTGACCCCAGAACACGGCAACCGTCATAAATACGAGTCCGTTGCCAAGCATCTGAATTTTGATCCCGTGACCCTGGGGGAGGCTGCAAGGGTCGTAAGTGTGAAAAACTTTGTTTCAGTGCCGTTGTAACTTCAGTCACTAAATGACCCGTTGTAAATTGAGGATTGTCTGCAGTACCCTTGGGTGGGCTTTTTGCTTGAGCTACCTCGCAAGGTTGACCATGATCAAGACACAACGCTTTTCCTGACCGATTTCATCCGGGGATGGAATGACATCCCCGGAGGGGTGTGTGTGTGTGTGTGTGTGTGTGTGTGAGGCATTTCTTTACTCCCCCTTTTAAAGGGAGGTTTGAGTGGATTGTGTTTCCTGAAAAATAAATGAAATGCACCCCCTCTCTTGGAAATGCTGCCCCTTTTCTTACTTAACTTTAATGGAACTACCCTGGAGGAATTTTGAATTTGCAAATCAGCGAGCTGGAGGGGAAATCTGAGCAGCAAAAAAAAATCCCCGAGCAGCAAACATTGAAAGTAAGTGACAAGCTTCATGCAGATTAAATGCAGATTCTGAGTTCTCTGGGAATTTTCCTCGGAAACGCTGTTAATGCAGAAGCCCTTTTGATTTGAAATAGGATGAATCAGTGATATCGTGCAGCTTCTGGAAATATTCCATTATGCCGAGTTTAACCCATGGTTATTGTGAGAGATCAAAGCAGACTGCAGCATCTTTCTTCCCTTATAGCCTCCCCCCCCCAACACACAATAAATAAATAAAGGAAAAAAGAATAATGATAGCTCCCCATTTGGGCAAAAAAGCCAGTGTTAATTTCGGGAGTAGATATTAAAGGATAGCTTTTATTATCCTGTTTAGATTTATGCCAGTGTAATCTCCCTCCCTGTAGCAGAATCGTGGCAACATAACACACACACACACACACACCCCACACACAGACACAGACACAGACACCCTGTTTCACCTGCAGACGTTTTCTTTTCACAATTCTGCTTCCTTTAAGAATGTTTTTGCTCTCCTGTTTTATAGAGTTATTTTCTCACAGCTAAAAAGCACATACCTGACATTTCAGTAAGATTGATATGTTGGCTGGGTGTGCATGACAGCAAAATCTAACCCCCATTTTTGCTCTTTGCATTCGAGAAAGATGGTTGAAATTCTTCTTCTTCTTCTTCTTCTTCTTCTTCCTCTTCTTCTTCTTCTTCTTCTTCTTCTTCTTCTTCTTCTTCTTCTTCTTCTTCTTCTTCTTCTTCTTCTTCTTCTTCTTCTTCTTCTTCTTCTTCTACTTCTACTTCTACTTCTCCTCCTCCTCCTCCTCCTCCTCCTCCTCCTCCTCTGTTGTTTTCAGTCAAATAATATGAGAAAGAAGAATGGCACCTTACATTATTATTGAGGGAGTCGTTAGGATTTGGAACATTTGGGACATAACCCTAGGTAGATCAATCAAGCATAAAGCAAAATATTTCCTATATTTTCATAGCACATAACATAATAATTCTTTCTCTGAACAATAGTAACTTTCTTCTTGACTTCCTCTGGCAGTCACATAAAAAATACGGGCATTCTGCCGAACGCCGTTGAACATATTTTCTATGTTTGCTGCCTTCTCTAAACATTAACTAATTATTCATGAAGCATTTAATGAATCGCATTTATTTTCTCCTCTTTGACTCCTACTGGCATCGCTCATTACAATAATTAAAGCAGCTTTTCTTAGCCTGCTTGCAAGAGGCAGTCTCTCTCTCTAAGCCCACCCCACCTAACAGGATTATTGTTGTGGGAAAAGAGGAAGAGGAACGAGTATTAGGTGTGTTATTGGGTGTAGGGTATATGCCAGTAAACAGGTATACCTGTTCTCCCATCCTCATTTCTAACACAATCTTGTAATACCTGCTCAAAAGTAGATCTCAGTTTGCAGCCTCTTTTGGAAATAAACACCCCTCACATAGAAAATATCTGTAACTCAGGCTGAACTGCGGGGTCCTTAGTGCTCTCTGAGCTTGGTGGCTTTCTTGCAGACGTTTCGTTACCAAACTAGGTAACATCAGCAGTGCTAGAAGGGAGTGGGGTTTGGGAGGAGGAGGAGGAGGAGGAGGAGGAGGAGGAGGAGAAGAAGAAGAAGAAGAAGAAGAAGAAGAAGAAGAAGAAGAAGAAGAAGAAGAAAAGAAAAAGAAGAAAAAGAAAAAGATGATGATGATGATGATGATGATGATGATAATGATGATGATGATCTTCCTGGGTGGTTTTCTTGCAGATGTTTCGTTACCAAACTAGGTAACATCATCAGTAACATCACTTGTAACACTATTGCATTGTAACACAGGTCTCATGGACTTACATCAACAGAATAATTTGGGGCCACTTCACTGCTGGCTTTCTCTGCCCCGTTGTTTCGGAGCGCCCCTGCCTTCCCCCACACCTGAGCAACATCCTCACCCCCTTCAACAGGAAGCCACATCCCTTTCAGTTTAAGTCATCCCCCATCATTCGTGCTCTCCAAAGTTTTGCACCAAAACTTTCTCAGCCCTTGGAAGCTTTTCCAAGGAAACCGATGCTCTTTTCGTCTCATTTGCATTTCGATAGTTTACTGCCAGTCGGCCAGGCACAGCCCCTGCAGCCCTGCTGAGTTACAATCCAGGGAACGGTATTAATAAAATTCACCAGCCTTTTTTTTTTTTTTTTTGCAAAAATTCCTTAATGAGGGCAGTTTCTCTTCCAATGGCGTCGGAATCATTCTCCCGAGAACAGGAGCTGCAGTGGGAGAGCTAGGAGGACACCTCTGGAAGTTGGAAAGTGGAAGTGGAACTTTTAACTAAAATGGATGCTGTGCTGGAGGAACAGTTGTAAGCCGAGGGCCACCTCTATCAATTTCCCAAAAAGTGTGTGGAGGTTTTTTGTAAAAAAAAATTTCGGAGAAAGCACTGCGTACTTAAGTAGTAAAAGTCAGTGGGAGTAGAAAGAAGAGGTCGAATCCCCGAGATTTAACGTTTCTCTCTGTCCTTCTTATCTTAAATCCCCGCTCCTTAACGTCGAAGACGCCTTGTCGAGTCTTAGCTTCTCGCTAGTGACTCATTTACAATCTACCATCTCCAACCACTGGAGAAGAACAGAAGCAGATTTATTTCAGTTCTAGCAAGAATTGTTATGTTCTTAGTTCTTTGCTGGGCTGTGACCAAAATAAAATGAATTCACAGAATAACAGAATTGGAAGGGACATTGGAGGTCTTCTAGTCCCACCCTCTGTTCAGGCAGGAAACCCTCTACCATTTCAGACAAATGGCCATCCAGTCTCTTCTTAAAAACTTCCAGTGTTGGAGCATTCACCGCTTCTGGAGGCAGGTTGTTCCACTGGTTAATTGTTCTAACTGTCAGGAAATTTCTCTTTAGTTCCAGGTTGCTTCTCTCCTTAGTTTCCATCAGTCGTTTCTTGTCCTGCCTTCAGGTGCTTTGGAGGAGAGCTTGACCGCCCCCTCTTCTTTATGATTGATTGATTGATTGATTGCTAAAATTTGTATATGATCCAGGAAAAGAGCCATTGTCTGTCCTGGAGGCAAGTCTTTGCTTAACCGATAGCTCAAACTATGCCCCTTGAAAACAGATGCCGCCTTGCCCGTTTCCCCAGTCATCTGTCGACAAACTTGATTTATGAATGAAATGCGCTGGACTCATTTGCTAAGTCTCCCTGCTTGCGAAAGAAGCCCCTCCAGCTGTTTGGCGATGAGTCAGCCTTTTGTCTGCGGAAGCCTCCACAGTCACAACGCCTGCCAAAATCCACAATGGGGTGACATTCGTCACTGCCGCTTTGAATAAACAGACAGCCGGTGGAACCAGATCCATCTAGGACTCTTCAAATTTAAAAAGCGCAGCCGGTGAAGTCCACATTGTCACCTGGCTGGGCTGAAACACTTGCCGGCCTCTTGTCTGAGCGTTGTGCATCTCCGCAACATCTCGGTGACCACACTGATGGACTGGAGAGCCATCAGCTTGCAAACTGGATCAGATTTATCGCCCAACTCAAGATATTTGAGAAGGAGAAGAAGAAAAGGAGAAGGAGGAGAAGGAAAATAAAAATGAGAAGGAGAAGATAACTTACTAAATTTACATGCAGCCTGAAGCAAGATGATGGACCAAGTCCCGGGAGGGATCCATCACTGATCAGAGATTTAATTAATCAATGGCAGATATTGTTTGAATCTGAGCCAAGGCAACCAGCCACTGTCCAGCAGTTAGTTTCCCCCCCCCCCAACCTACAGGGATCACAGCATACAACGAGGAAGAAAGATTTCAAGCTTTTCCACTCTTTGGTGCAAACCGTTGGCTCCGGGGAAGTAAAATAGAATAGAATGATATTGGGACTGCTTCCCCCCTCTTTTTTTTTTTTTTTTTTTGGAAGGAGAACGGAGAAGGAAAGCCTGCAGACTCTCGTAATCAGCTTAGGTATGAGCAACAGCAAGTACAGTTGAGCTCAGAGCTAGATGAGGAATAAATTATGGAGGCGGCAGCTGTGGGCATGGTTTCTCCCCAGGCATTTGGGGAAGGCTGCAAAGAGAGTTTTGTGGTGTCGCAGTAGAAAAACGAAAGAGCTTTGAGGAGAAGCAGTCAAAACCTGGGTAATTTTTCAACCCTACGTCAGATGCCCACAGGGCTCCTCCTAGCCCTCCGCTGGATCCATGCAAAACTCCAGGGGTACAGGGAGTCCTCGACTTTACGGCAACAATTGAACCCCAATTTTCTGTTGCTAAGCAAGACAGGTGTTAAGCGAATTTTGCGCCATTTTGCCCCCCCCCCCCCAAATTAGCTTCAGCCTTCAGGTTGGAAACTGACCACCCTTGATTTGGAAACCGATCATCTAAATTCTGAGCAAGGTGACAAATTGACAGTATAGAAAAATGAAAGCTTTGGGATTTTCCTTTGGGGGCGATGGAAAGACAAAAGACCTGATCTAGATTTTCAAAGACCCAGTCCAGGCTGACTCTAAAGGCTATACAAGATCTGGGTTCAACCCGACTTGATCCAGTGACTCTGTATTCATCAGACCAGCAACTTCTAAGTTATAGTCCCTCTAAGTTATAGTACAGTTTATGAGTAGAATAGAATAGAGCTGGAACGGACCTTGGAGGTCTTCTAGTCCAGCCCCCTGCTCAAGCAGGAGAACCTATATCGTCTCAGACAGGTGAATGTCTAGTCTCTTCTTAAAAATCTCCAGTGATGGAGCGCCCACGATTTCTGGAGGCAAGCTGTTCCACTTGTTAATTGTCCTCACTGTCAGGAAGTTTCTCCTTAATTCCAGGTTGCTTCTCTCCTTGATCAGTTTCCAACCATTGTTTCTCGTCCTTCCCTCTGGTACTTTGGTGAATAACGTGACCCCCTCTTCTTTGTGGCAGCCCCTCAGATACTGGAACACTGCTATCATGTCTCCCCTATTTCTTCTTTTCTTTAGACTGGCCAAACCCAAATCCCTCAGCCGTTCTTTGTATGTTTTAGCTTCCAGGTCTTTGATCATCTTAGTTGCTCTTCTCTGAATTTTTTCCCAAACTCTCAACCTCTTTTTTGTCATATGGTGACCAAAATTGGCTGCAGTATTCCAGGTCTGGTCTCACTAGGGTTTTATAAAGCAGCACTAATACCTTGTGTGATCTTGATTCTATGCCTCGGTAGTGCTGGACATAAATCACATAATGTCACTGAAATATATTGTGTTGTTGTGTTGTGTTGTTGTAGTAATTAACTGGGCTGGTAATAAAATGCTTCTTGGAATGAACAGTTTTATTTAAAGCCGGGGCGATAGTTGCTACTAGTGCCATCTTTTATTACAATTACTGTCAACATCCCGTAAGACTTACAAGAAGCTAGCTGACAGTATTGCAGTTAGTCTCTTCACTGATGCCAAATTTCATGTATCGACAATAAGCAGATAAATGCGAGGGGATGGATTTGGCTGGCTTTGTTGCTTAAAAGGGCATAACATTTACGTGATGTCTGTCCAGTCTCTTCTTGAAAATCTCCACTGATGGAGCATCCACAACTTCTGGAGCCAAGCCGTTCCACTGATTAATCGTTCCCACTGTCAGGAATACCGTAACAGTTTCTTTTTTTTTGAACACGGTCTAATCAAATGCATATCTATATAGACCTACTTTTCATGAAGGGGGTTCATCCTGCATTTGCAAAACAGCCAAATCCCAATCCCATCTTGAGAACTGGGAAAACACACTAGAGGCAGATAAGATCGAACAAATTCTCCTTTAAGAAAAAGGTCTTTTCAACCAGAAAAAAAACCCACCATCATTCATACCATTTGCTCGGGAAAACAACATTACCCTGATCTGAAACGCAGAGTTGTAGATTGGATGCTTATTTTAGATGCTGACTTGGCAACCGTGCCACAGTAGATGTGAATTACTTGCCCGGATGAAGTAATAATTAGTTTATGAACTGCTTCGATCGATTGTCTGCCAGGAGTCTGTCTAGACACAAACTCAAGAGAGATTTTGGAGTTGCAGTGTGTTTTGCGAATCCCTCCTGTATCAGATACACTTTGCAATCTTGCTCAACAAGCCAGGTTTGCAAAGATTTGTCTGTGACACCAAGAGTGAAGCTTGGCTGACGGCGCCTCATGAACCCCCATGCAAAACAGATTCTCCACTTGAAGTGCAATGCAAATATTTTGAAAAGTACACATAGTCCTTGACAGGCGTCTCCTGGTGATTGGCCCAAAGTCATCCAGTTGGTTTTCATGCCTAAGGCAGGACTAGAACTCACCATCTCCTGGTGATTGGCCCAAAGTCATCCAGCTCGCTTTCATGATTAAGGAAGGACTAGAACTCAGACCCAAAGTCATCCAGTTGGTTTTCATGCCTAAGGCAGGACTAGAACTCACCGTCTCCTGGTGATTGGCCCAAAGTCATCCAGCCCGCTTTCATACCTAAGGCAGGACTAGAACTCACCGTCTCCTGGTGATTGGCCCAAAGTCACCCAGCCGGCTTTCATCGCTAAGGCAGGACTAGAACTCACCGTCTCCTGGTGATTGGCCCAAAGTCACCCAGCTGGCTTTCATCGCTAAGGCAGGACTAGAACTCACGGTCTCCCACTTTCTAGCCTGGCGCCTAGGTTTAGTACTTCACACTTATCAATATCGCCTGGGTTACCGATGAATTCACAACTATAGCATGAGCAATACCGGATATTATTGTAAGGCCTCCTTGAATCTCTGCCAAGATCACACATCCTGCGGCAATCCAATAATCTTTTACCGTGCCACCATCTACAGAGAGCTCATTAGTTCTGGTGCCCCTTCAGCAGGTGCGTCCTTTCCTGGCCACACAGCCTTGAAATGAGAGCAGGGAGGATGTTGTCCCTCTTGAAAAGCTCTCCTCTCTCGCCTCCGAGAAGGTGTCGGGAAACATCAGCGCTCGGTCACTGCGTCTGCAGCGTGAAAGGACACGGCAAGGCCACCTGGACTGCTTAGTGACGTTTGGCCGAGGGCTGTTGTTATTTTTTCAGGGAAAGAGTATGGAAAATATTATTCAGTCTCAATTTTTCTCCTCTTCCCTTCATCTCTCCCTGTTTTATCTGTCGAACCATAAAGGAAGGGTTTAATTTAACTTATCTCGGGACAGTGCTTTAATTTGTTC
>NW_015388870.1:43449-53449 GCF_001527695.2 Protobothrops mucrosquamatus
ATCTATCTATCTATCTATCTATCTATCTATCTATCTATCTATCTATCTATCTATCTATCTATCTATCTATCTATCTATCTATCTATCTATCTATCTATCTATCTATCTATCTATCTACCTAAACCAAAAACATATAAAGGTAGTTCCCAACTTAAAACACTTCGTTTAGTGATTGTTCAATGTTACAACAGCACTTACAAAGAATCCTGGGAATTGAAGTCCACAACGTTGCCAAGGCTGGACACCCCCCCCCCCCCATCTAGAGAAAAACCACTGTTCTGGGGGCCAGTTGCATCTTACCCTTTTGAAAACATTTTTTTTTTAATTAGAATATGCCAACTGCAACATTGAAGTTTTATCATGACGATATCATTCTTTGGGGGAGAGAGGGGTGTCTTGGGTTTAAAAATCTAGTTCTTGGAGATAAGAAACTGAATCCAGATTTGCTTCTTAAGCGGCATTTTTTTCTCTTCCTCTCCCCTCCCCCTTTTCTTTTTTTTCTAACCAAATGCACATTACATACCAAGTAATGATTTCTCTGAATTTAATGGCTTTCTGGGCCCATCAAGTATCCTTGGAGATCTATTATGTTTCGTTTTTCTTCGCCATGCTACTCAGAACTCAAGAGGAAACAGCGTCCTGACCAGGCCCCTAATGGCTTGGCCTTTTTGATCCATCGCCTGCACGACGTTATTATTATGCTCTTCAGTTACCCATTTCTGTGAAAGAAGGGTAGAAGAAAAGCTGAAGGCAGGGTTCAAGGTTATGGAAATGCTCCCCAGAAAATAAGAAATTGCATACAAGAACATCGATTAGCTGCAGCATTATGTGTCGTTAGAAGGACTCAAAGGCCTTCCATTATCCTGGCATGTTGGGTGATCTTAACGCATGAAAGCGAGCTGGGTGACTGTGGGCCATTCACCGGGAGACGGGGAGTTCTAGTCCTGCCTTAGGCATGAAAGCCAACCGGGTGACTTTTGGAATAGCAAGCAGCAACTGCACAAGCTCGCTTCCTCCGAAAGGCGACAGCCACATCCCCTTGAATTCACGATGAGCAGCTGAAGCTTTGCAGCCTACGACCAGCACATGAGCCATATAAAGGATGCCGGAGGGACTCGGTCTTTCCTGCTCGTTTCCAGGGTTAGGCATTTCTCAAGAAGGTCCATCAAAGGCTGCCAAGGATCCCGAAAGAATACAAATGCCGCTTTGAACGGGCATGAAATTGTCAAGACGCAATTAAAAAGTAACAATCTGTCCTGTGGGCTGAAACAAAATCGTAAGTGTGCCAGGCCGCCCTTAAGGGACGAGAGGTTTTTCAATCCTGTTGACTGCAGTGATAAAGCACTTTCTCTCGGATTAGTTCTCTCTCCCTCTCCTTCTCCTTCTTTCTCTCCCTCTCTTTTGCTCTCTCCCTTTTCTTCCTCCCATCTCCCTCTCCTTCTTCTCTCTCCCTTTCCCTCTCCTTTTCTCTCTCCTTCTCTCTCTCCCTCTCCTTCTTCTCCCTCTCCTCTCTCTTCCTTTCCTCCTTCTCCCTCTCCTTCTCTCTCCCTCTCCTTTGCTCTCTCCCTTTTCTTCTTCCCATCTCCCTCTCCTCCTTCTCCTTTTCTCTCCCTCTCCCTCTCCTCTTTCTCCCTCTCTTTCTCTCTCTTCCTTTCTCCCTCTCTCTCTCCCTCTCCTCCTCTCTCCTTCTCCCTCTCCGCCCCTCTCTTTTAATCTATATAAATAAAAATGTAAATGTCCGTTTGTTCAAAATCTTAAATCTCCGAACGTTCTTCACCGATTGCTTTGAAATTTTGACACAACGTTGCATTCGAATACGCGCGTGTTTTTATGTACCTACTATTATATAGATGTCACACCTGTGACAGGTAAAACATGCTTTTTTGAAAAACAGCACCATCTGTTGGACGTAAAAGCAACACACTTCTTTTCCATTTAACTGGACTGAGCCATAGCAACGTGTGGACGGGTACAGCTAGTATATATATATATATTGCGAAAGGAAATATATCACCAACTTGCACAAATCAGTTATGTGGAACTATTTTATTCTTTCTCTATTGAAGCAGCTGCTTGATTAATTAGTGATGAGCTGGACTGATTTCTGGTTTTTTTTTTAGAATTTCCACCCCCCCCTAATTCAATAAACAGCTATATATTAAATTGTAAATTTGCTCTTAAATGCTAAAACGCCCCCTGTAGCTTAATAGTCATGGTATTTAACAGCAACCATGGCACAGAGATTGTCAACAATTAGATTTTTTTGTCTTTTGAGCGGTGTCAGATTGAAACGTGCACCATACTGAAGGCGTGAAGGGGATCACCAATTCAATTTGTCTTGTGCTTGGTGTCTCAAAGTGAGTGTTGCATTACTTATATTGCCTACATTAGAGGCCTCTACAATTGTATTGACTTTACCTGTCAAGGCAAAAGACACACTGCTTTAATACTTAACAACTTTGTTCTCATAATCCTCTTCTGCACGTACTGTACACCGGTATTCAATAGCTGGGTGAACTGAATTTGATCTCATGGTGTGGTGTTTAGCTCTCTCCATTCCCCATAAAACATCTGATATTCCCCCCTGACTTTAATATAAATCACAACCCTGCAGAGCTCAACAGGAAAGTTCTAAATGGGAATATTATACATTGTAATCTCTATTGAATAGGGAGGGTACTGCAGTCATCAATACAGACTGGAGCAAAACAGAGATAATTCAGTTTACTGGTCTTAGGACCGAATGCGTTTTATGAGCCTCTTAAAAGAGACAGACACACAGCAAAAAAGAATATGTTGAAGGCGTAGAAAAAAAGAAAGAAAGAAAGAGAAAGAAAGAGAGAGAGAGAAAGGAAGGGAGAGAGAGAAAGGAAAAGAAAAAAGGAATTAAAGAGAAAAAGGTTCAGAGAAAGAAAAAAGAAAAGAAGAAAGAGGAAAGGAAGAAAAGAAAAAACAAAAGAGAAAAAGAAAAGGAAAGGAGAAAGAGAGAGAGAGAAAGGAAGGGAGAGGGAGAGAGAGAAAGGAAAAGAAAAGAAAAAAGGAATTAAAGAGAAAAAGGTTCAGAGAAAGAAAAAAGAAAAGAAGAAAGAGGAAAGAAAGAAAAGAAAAAACGAAAGAGAAAAAGAAATGGAAAGGAGAAAGAGAGAGAGAGAAAGGAAGGGCGAGGGAGAGAGAAAGAGGAAAAGAAAAAAAAGGAATTAAAGAGAAAAAGGTTCAGAGAAAGAAAAAAGAAAAGAAGAAAGAGGAAAGAAAGAAAAGAAAAAACGAAAGAGAAAAAGAAATGGAAAGGAGAAAGAGAGAGAGAGAGAGAGAGAGAAAGGAAAGAAAGCAAGACTGCATCCTGGAATACAGTTCTGATTAATTGGATGCGTTGACATCATACTTTCTGAAGTTTTCTCTCAGGAAACAGATGTATAAGATTTTTTTGAAAATGTATACAATGATTGAATAGCAATATCCAAGCAATGGAACGCCATTACTAGCAAAACTCTTACGTTGTCATCACAGCATCGTCATCCATGCACACGAAGGAGGTGTCAGAGTCGGGGGGGGAACAGCTTGGGGGAAGCCCTCCAAGTTTGCAGAAAGAAAAGAAAAAGAGTCTGAAGGTTAGAGGGGGACCCAGAAGACCCCCAGTGAGGGATAGAAGGGGAGAAAGGCAGGACAATCCATTTCTACACCCTTGCTGAAAAACTGCCCAGAGGTGAACAATGAAATAGTCAGAACTTTCCTCTCCCTCTTAAACAAGGTGCATGGATGTAAACACGAGAAACGAGTGCGAATCTGACTCTTTAGCCGCCAGAGGGCAGGGTGGGTTAACCGAAGCCAAATCTCAGCCCCACAATTGCAGCAACAATCTCTCTCTCTCTCTCTCTCCCCGTCCCTTCTTTCTCTCTCTCTCTCTCTCTCTCTCTCTCTCACACACACACACACACACACACACACACACACACACACCTTCAATTATAGAGTTATGCAAATTAGAACATACCTGTAATTGGATGCAGGTGTGGTCCAGCAGGTGGCTAGGGTGGAACTGTAAGTTCATGAGAGCAGGACCGCAAAGAGAAGGGTACATTTAGAAAGAATGAAAAGGCAGTATTTCATTTAGGACCATGACTTCTCTCCATGGCCTTTTCTTAGATTGGCTTTGCTTCTCAAAGATGAGGCACATCCCAATAGTTTTTTTTTCCAGCTTTAGCAATATTCTAAAATGCCTTTTAAGCATTTTATGATGGGTCTGAGATGGTCTGTTGTTTCTGTAGTTCCTTGAGAAAGAGGATGTTTTTGATTTATTTCCCTTGTCGTGACTAGCATCAAATTGTCTGTCTGTCTGTCTGTCTCTTTCATCTATCATCTATCATCATTTATCTATCACCTATTATCTATCATCTATCATATCTATCATTTATCATCATTTATCATCTTATCATGTATCATATCATCAATCATTTATCATCTAGGTATATCATCTACTGTCTATCATCTATCATATCTATCATCTATCATCTATCATATCTATCTATTATCTATCTATTATCTATCTATCATCTATCATATCTATCATTTATCATCTAATTATCATATCTTATCATTAATCATTTATCATCTATACATCTACTGTCTGTCTATCATTTATCATATATCATCTTATCTATCATTTATCTATCATCTATCATATCTATCATTTATCATCTAATATTTATCATCTATCATATCTATCATTTATCATCATTTATCATCTATCATATCTACCATCTATCATTTATCTATCATATCTATCATTTATCATCTGTCTGTCTCTCTGTCTGTCTATCATCTATCTATCCATCCATCCATCCATCCATCCATCCATCCATCCATCCATCCATCCATCCATCCATCCATCCATCCATCCATCTATCTATCTATCTATCTATCTATCTATCTATCTATCTATCTATCTATCTATCTATCTACTTCCTCGACTTACAACTTGTCACTTAATTGTCCAAAGCTATCATGATCCTCCCCAGAACTATTTACAACCTGTTATCGAAGTTACGACGTCTTCCCTCCGTGGTCACATGAACGCATTTTGGACACTTGTTAACTGGCTGATTTTATAGCTGTTTGTGACTTTTTTTGTTTTTTTTGCTGGTTTCCAGTGTTTACTTCTGGTTTGCTTCGGATTTAGGTTTTGTTTTTAACCATCCTACGTACTTTCTTTGGGTGGATTTGCTGTCAAGTCCAAAACAGACGGCATTATGGTTAAGCAACCGCATCATTATAGTTACAAAAAAGAGGGCCGAGAACGTCTGGTTGATTTCTGACACTGTGCTGGAACAATAAGCCTTTACTTTTCTGTACACTAAACATTTTGGGTGGAGGCAGTGTTGACACAATTCACTCATTTAAGACCGGTTCACTTATTGTGTGCTAAGCTGTAATCTGTGCACTTTGAGTGCAATTCCCAGTTATTTCCCACCACAAAACGCCAAGAACCTCGGACGACCAACAGATGGCCGGCTAAAGAGTCCCCAAAGTATCCCATCGCTGCCCCTTAGCGGCCGTCTGGATTTTTGCACCTCCCGATCAGTAAATGAATGAATGAACAGATTCGGACCCACCCTCCAGATCCCCGCCAATCAGAAGCCTTCCCGCCGTCCCCGCCTCTCCAGGTTTCCTGGTCCCGGGCCGAGGGGGCGTGGCTTGCGGTGGGCGCTCAGCCAACCAGCTGCCTCCCCCTCTTCATCGCGCCCCCGCCCTGCCCGCGGCGGCTGGGCATCTTAAGGATGCGCGCAGCGCGGAGTTGGCTCGGATGCTTCGGCGCCAGGACGGGTCGTTCCCGCAGCTGTTGCGCGTCCGGCCAACTCCAGGCTCATCCTCAC
Source organism: Protobothrops mucrosquamatus (assembly GCF_001527695.2). Lineage (NCBI taxonomy): Eukaryota > Metazoa > Chordata > Lepidosauria > Squamata > Viperidae > Protobothrops > Protobothrops mucrosquamatus. Next base: position 49,320 of record NW_015388870.1, read on the forward strand.
GTCCCCTTCGGGCTTGCTCTGCAGAAAAAGGGAGCTGACACGGGACTCTCCTCTCGCTGGCGCCCGTTCACACGTTCGCCTCCTCCCCCCCATGCAATAGATCGGTCCCCGCGTCTGGCCGCTATGCTGCTGCCCATCTTAGCCGGCCTGGTCTTCTCGGCTTGGGGGGCGCCGGCGGGCGCGCAAGACACCCCGGCGGGCAGCCGCTTCGTGTGCACCTCGCTGCCGCTCGACGCCGCCAACCCGGGTTGCCCGCTGCCCTCGGGGGCCCTGGCCGGGGGCGGGCTGCTGCCCCCCGAGGAGGCGCTGAAGGCCACCCTGCTCCAGCTGCGGGAAACCATCTTGCAGCAGAAGGAGACCATCGGGAACCAGCGGGAGACCATCCGCGAGCTGAGCGGCAAGCTGAGCCGGTGCGAGAGTTCCGACGGCAAAGGCGGCACGTGGAGGAAAGAGTCCGGGAAGAGCAAGGACACCATGGGGGACTTGCCGCGCGACCCCGGCAAGATTGTCGACCAGCTCACCCGCACCATGCAAGCCCTCAAGGATCGCTTGGAGAATCTGGAGGTGAGGAAGGAGGAGGAGGAGGAGGAGGAGGAGGAGGAGGAGGAGAGGTCGGCTGGACGCGGGAGGGGGAGAGAAGCGCGGGATAAGAGCCCGAAGCGAGTCGGGGCGGGTTGCTTGTAAGAATCTGTCCAAACTCGGGTTTGAAATAGGAATGAGCACTTTGGACCCGGCAGGGAAGGAGAAACGCCGTGGCTGTCCATGGTGCTGAAACGCGCCGTGGCTGTCCGCGGTGCTGAAAGGCACCCCCCCATCAGAGGGGCGAGAAACCTTTTGGGAATGGACTTGGGGGGGGGGGGCGAAAGGTGGGGCGGGGAAGCTCTTGAAAACCAGGGTTGATTCCTGTCCTTGCACCTTTGCTCTTAAGGGCGACTTTGGGAAGGGTTTTGTCTTAAGTCTAAGCTGCAGAAAACAAATTGCGGGAGAAATAATAATAATAATAATAATAAAAAAGATGCTGGCAGGGTAGGAAGCACTTTCAAGACCAGACTGAACCCTTCCAGCGATTGTCTGATGGGGAGACACCGAGATGTTCTTCTGTTTAAGAAAAGTGGCACCATTCGGCTTTCATTCATATTAATACCACTTTACAATGCCTTGGTAAGGCCACACTTGGAATACTGCATCCAGTTTTGGTCACCACGATGTAAAAAAGGTGTTGAGACTCTAGAAAGAGTACAGAGAAGAGCAACAAAGATGATTAGGGCACTGGAGGCTAAAACATACAAGGAATGGTTGCTGGAATTGGGTATGTCTAGTTTAACGAAGAGAAGGACGAGGCGGGACATGATAGCAGCGTTCCAATATCTCAGGGGCTGCCCCAAAGAAGAGGGAGTCAAGCTCTTCTCCAAAGTGCCTGAAGGCAGGACAAGAAGCAACAGATGGAAACTGATCAAGGAGAGAAGCAACTTAGAACTAAGGAGAAACTTCCTGACAGTTAGAATAATTAACCAGTGGAACAACCTGCCTCCAGAAGTGGTGAACGTGCCAACACTGGAAGTTTTAAAGAAGAAACTGGACAGCCGTTTGTCCGAAATGGTATAGGGTTTCCTGCCTGAGCAGGGGGTTGGACTAGATGACTTCCAAGGTCCCTTCCAACTTTATCATCATCATCATCATCATCATCATCATCATCATCATCATCATCATCATCATCATCATTATTATTATTATTATTATTATTATTCGGCTTTTCTTTTCCTTGCTCTGGGCAACTAAGTTAACCGCTGTGGCCTCTTGCGTGGAGATGTAGAGGGTGATCTCAAGCTCCCTGAATCAAAAGTGGGACTGAAATCCGATCCCGGGCTTGCTTGATCTAAATCCAAAACTCTGACTCCATAACTCCCAGCAAGCAAGGTGACCGAATCCAGCTTTCCCTTACCTGCTGCCCTTTCCCACGTCTCTTGAAACCAGTGGCCGATTGAGATGGTGGGAACCCCTGTTTCCATGTTCAAAAGGAGAACGAAATCTCCTAGTCTGACCTCTAAATATTATAAATCTGTCATATATTAGTGATAGCTCTATATACAGTTATGCATATACTGTGCTATGGCGTATAATATGTGCATATAATATTTATAAATTTCATAAATGACTCACACTGGGGAGCACATTTAATACTGCTTCCTGCTCCTGTTTTCCCCACAAGAACAGCCACCCTGTGAGGTGGGCTGGGCTGAGAGAGAGTTATCTACAGCTACCTATTTAGCAAATGGGATGAATTAATTGATTGATTTTAGGATTGTTTAGAAACAGATTGATTGATTGATTGATATTAACCCACTGAAAAGCACTTCAAAATTCTCTTTGTGTGAAGCTTCAACCTACTTGTTGCAAGGTAGCTAAAGACTGTCTTTATTTCTACTCCATATTTCTGGATTAGCTTGTGGATCCGTTCAACGTTCACTTCCCTTTTGGGAGACCTTTTCCTGTCGACCTCCATCTCTCCTCTTTGCATGCTCATTCATCGTTTTTTAACTTGTGGGCTGGAATTTTTGTTGTCGCCTAAGAGAAGATGCACACTGGAATATTGTCACTAGCTAAATATACACGCAGGTTATTATCAGGAGGGCAATTAGTGGTTGTCCAATGGGATAGTTCCACAAACAAGCTTCATTTCTCAGAAACTCTCAGTCTCAGAGCTTTATTTTCTTAGAAAATAAAGGCTTTAAATAAGTCACGATCTTCAAAATCTCTGCAATGAAGCATTTTTAACAATTACACTAGGGACAGAAACCAGACAAACCTGGAAAACACAGAGGGCTAGAGAAAGTGAAGACTTTCTCACCCACAAAGTAAAGAAATAAACCGATTATACATCTGGTTAAATGAGTGGCCTTGTGAAAATAGATTGCAGTGCATACAATCTATAAAAATTTATGTCTATCTCATTAACAAAGGCATTTTTTTCAATGAAAATTAGGAAGAAAGAGACATTGTGTTTTCATTTCAATGGATTGAGATTTGTTCATTTTCATTTTCCTGTCCATTGCTTGCCTTCCTTCCCTCCTTCCTTCCTTCCTTCCTTCCTTCCTTCCTTCCTTCCTTCCTTCCTTCCTTCCTTCCTTCTTTCCTTCCTTTTCCTTCCTTCCTTGAATCCATATAACTTCCTTCCTTCTTCTTCCTTCCTTCCTTCCTTGAATGCATATAACTTCCTTCCTTTCTTCCTTCCTTCCTTCCTTTCCATTTGAATTTAATAGGCTGCATTTTTGTTCTTTTTCTTTCATGTAAGTGCAAATAGCATTTCCAATTTATTTTGCTAAAAGCTCAGCAGAGCTTAACTATCAAATACACGATGGACAGACAACCCCTGGGAGAGGGCAGAATGTTTATTAGCCCCCCCTTCTCCCACCACCTCTTTCCTTTTTCTCCCATTGCTTTTTGCCCACTGAAGTCAACGCTCTAATAAATAACTATCTTTGGAGAAACCTCCAAGCATTAAAAGAATTTCTGGAATTATTTCTTGGGCAATTTTACTCCCTCAGGCAGAAAGGTCTTCAGTTCTTTGATCATTTCAAATATTGAACTGTACTTTAGAATTCAGCCTCCTCTCCCACTTTCCCCTTCAAACTTGAATAAATGAGTGTTGAGATTCCAACACTCACTAATGAATATCTGAGGTTGCTTTCCTAGCCAGTGTTTTGGCATGGAGAGAGCTGAAAGCTCTTTGTAATCAGCGTGACATTCAGTCAATTAAATTGCCTCTTACAGTTCTTGGAAGCACCATCCCTATGGCATGGGAAAATCCCATCATGATAAAACACCAACTGTTAATGGGCAGGTCTGTATACATGGCAATTTTCTCTCCCCACAGCTAACATCTCGGTCACGTGCATTGTGGTTTGGAAATTGTCTTGCCTTACTGAACTTTTTGAGTATCTTAATCTCTTGGACAGCTAAATAACGAGTGGAATGTTTGACCCATAGACAGAGACCCACCGGTCTTCAAAAAAAAGCTTTGGTTATTCCATTCCAATTTTGCATCTACTTGAAGTCCAAGACTAGAGAGTCCTTAAGACCAAGCTGATACAGAATCTATTGCGTCTGGATGACTTTATTGTGGCTGCATG
>NW_015388870.1:58449-67275 GCF_001527695.2 Protobothrops mucrosquamatus
ACCAGGTCGCTCAGCTTCCCCTCTTCGTCAGCGATGGAAAATGGCACCACATTTGCATCACCTGGACCACCAGAGACGGGATGTGGGAGGCTTTTCAGGATGGAGAGAAATTGGGTACCGGAGAAAATTTAGCCCCCTGGCATCCTATTAAACCTGGAGGGGTTTTGATCCTGGGGCAGGAACAGGTAAGCCTCAGTGGATCGTTTTGGGGTGGATTCCGCTTCGGGAGGGGGTTGGTAACTAAATCCTGAGATCTGCAGCCGAATCTGATGCAAAAACTTAGACAGGAAATGAGAGACAGGAAAAGAGAACCATGGCTTTTTCCTGCCCAGTTTCTTCAGCTGCCTCTCATTTATTTTTCATTTATAATTTACGTATGCAATAATATGATATGCAGGATCCTTGGTGTTCTCTGAACTTGGTTGTTTTCTTGCAGATGTTTCATTGCCCAACTAGGTAACCTCATCAGTGTTAGAAGAGATAATAAATAGAGAGCCAAATTCATTCCTTTCTAGCAGTGATGATGTTATCTGGTTGGGTAATGAAACATCTGGAAGAAAAACAGCCAAGCACAGAGAGCATTAAGGACCCCACAGTCCTCCTCCTCCTCCTCCTCCTCCTCCTCCTCCTCTTCTTCTTCTTCTTCCACAAACACCATTCTCTTCTAGCACTGCCAATGTTACCTAGTTGTGTAATGAAACATTTGCAAGAAAACCACCAAGCTCAGAGAGCACCAAGCACTCCACTGTTCAACCCTAAGCTACACGTATCCTCTTTTATTGGTATATGAACTACAAATTACACACTGATTTGGATGCTGTTGTGATTGAACAAGCTGGGAATCATAAACGCCCGAGTGATCTGTGGCAAAGGACGGAGAGATCTACCTGTAGATCTCCATCTAGGCCTTCTAGCAGGATCTTCTCCTTGAAGGAGAAGACAGTGTCCAAAGAAAAGGTTACAAGGCTGAGACTTCAGCAAAGAGAGGGCTGGAAGAGAAAGAGGACGAATCTGATGATGGAAGATTCCATCCTGCAAGATTGCATCTTCTAGTGACACTCCGACTGACTTCAAAATCACATTTCCAAAACCCCATGAGATTTGATGATCTTCTCAGATTTGGAGGTGGTTTCCCCCCCCCCCTTTTAGATACCTGAAAGTTGGAGAAGTTGTCTTTTTCAGGATTTAACTCATCTTCTTTTAAGTCTTAACTGAGGGCTTGTTTTCATTTGTCTTGAAGGACACCGTGGGAGGCAGGTTTGACGCCACCCAAGCTTTCGTTGGAGAAATGAGCCAGTTCAACATCTGGGACAGAGTCTTAAAGCCGGATGATATTATGAAGATTGCAAATTGTTCCATCAACATGCCTGGCAACATCATTCCGTGGGTCGACAATAACGTGGATGTGTTTGGCGGTGCCACCAAGTGGCCCGTGGAGAGCTGCGAAGAACGTCTGCTTGATTTATAGCCCTGGGCATTTGCTCTCCAAGTGCCCCGTTTTTATTAAGACAATCTTTGATGCTCTGAGATCCCTCTCCATTTCCCTCGTAGTGTAATCATATTAATTATGATTTTATTTTTTAAGCCCTGCTTAGTAAGCTGCCCCTCCCCCAATGCACAATATACAGTTTCACCCCTAGGGTGTAGTTCTCCAGGGGATGTCCACAAAAGTCCTCTGGGAACGGATGGGGAATTGCCACAAGTTTGAGATCTTCCAAAAATGGCTGAGTGGCCACATCCGGTATGCAGGACCCAGCCCTGGTGATTGATAAAGTATGTTCTAAAAGGCTTAAGCCAGGATTAGAACAAAGACATTTTGGCCTGCTCCTCAAAGCGTGGCCAGAAGAAGTCCTGTTCCATGGGTAGCCTTGGCCAATGAGGTTCCTGCGATGGCCACATGGGCAGGGGAATTCTGGGAAATAACGTTCATAGACGTGGAGAGGATCCAACTTTGGAGGGAGTGGATTACTAGCTGAATCTCATAGCAACTGACAAACATAAAATGCCCCTTTCTATAGATTTTGTGAGTCCATAGATCCTTAAAGGGATGGTTGACTTGTTACCTTTATTTCATTTTAGGTGGGCTTTCCCCCCCAATCTTTTACCACTCCTTTAAAAGTTCATCTTTTAAAGAATGATGAATCTAGAAGGACTTGCTTAGAGGTATATCCTACGGTCAGCAACCAGAACTTTTCTTGATAAACCTGGTGAAGACCTGTGGTCAGTTGCGGGGGAACCGTTGTTAAAGCCATATTACTTCACTCCTCCTCCACTGTAGCTGTGTTGTTGCAATGATCCCCCTACTTCTACACGCAGTCCTCGGCTTATGACTACAGTCGGGACCACAGTTACTGTTGCTAAGCCAGGCCGTGCCCGATTTTACAACCGTTTTTACCATGTTGTTAAGAGAATCACATGGAGCCCTGCTTCCCCCCATTGATGTTGCTGGTCGGAAGCTGTCAGGAAGGTTGCAAATGGGGATCGCATGGTTCCCCGGGATGCCACAACTGTCACAGATACATGCCAGTTGCCAAGCCTCTGAATTTTGATCAGGTGACCCCAGGGATGTTGCAATAGTCGTAAGTGCAAGGACCGACCCATACGTTACTTTTTTCAGTGCTGCTATAACTTTGGACAGTCGCTAAACGAACAGTTGTAAGTTGAGAACTACCTGTAGCTTCCTATGAATCAGGGGTCTCCAACCTTGTCAACTTTTAAGGCTTGCGGACTTCAACTCCCAGGATTCCCCAGCCAGGAATTCTGGGAGTTGAAGTCCGCAAGTCTTAAAGTTGATAAGGTTGGAGAGCCTGCTATGAATACCCTGTTATTAAATCTGATCCTGAAGGGACACCACGACTGTCACACACACACCCCTCCTCAAACGCTGAGCCTTATGTCTGGTGTGCCCTTCTGTGGGGGTGGCCGTGGTTGCAAACACAAATTGCCTGATTTATTTTGTTTTTGCCTCTGTGATTCAAACCAACGACAAGACCCCCCTGTGCTGTTTTTCATTTGTTGGAAGTGTTAGACTGGAATGGAAAGAAATCTAATTTGTTTACCAATGTGTAGTGTCACATCAGAGGCGCTGCTGGGAGTACAACTGCTGTCCTTTTAAAAAACAGCACTTCCCTTTCATTTTTGTATTCTCTAAAGCAAACAAATACCCACCATTGACAACTGCAGAGTAGGAAAAAAATGTGCAAAAATGCATGGATTTAATAAAAGAATGAGAGAGAGAGGGAGGGATAGAGGGAAGGAGCTAAGCTAGAGAGGGAGAGAGGGATAGAGAGGGAGGGAGGGAGGGAGGAAGGTTTGGGAGAGGGAGGGAGATTGGGAGGGAGAGATGTTGGGAGAGGGAGAGAGAGAAGTTAGGAAGAGAGGGAGATAGAAAGGGAGGGAGAGAAAGAAATTGGAGAGGGAGAGAGAGAAGTAGGGAAGGAGATAGAAAGGGAGGGAGAGAGAGAAATTGGAGAGGGAGAGAGAAGTTAGGGAGAGGGAGATAGAAAGGGAGGGAGAGAAAGAAATTGAAGAGGAAGAGAGAGAAGTAGGGAGAGGGAGATAGAAAGGGAGGGAGAGAGAGAAATTGGAGAGAGAGAGAAGTTAGGGAGAGAGGGAGATAGAAAGGGAGGGAGAGAAAGAAATTGGAGAGGGAGAGAGAAGTAGGGAGAGGGAGAGAGAAGTTAGGGACAGAGGGATAGGGAGAGAGAGGTAAGAGGGGGAGAGAGAGAATGAATTAGCACTGATTGGAGGAACGATTTGAAATAATTGTGACGCGCAGTAAAAATTTATTTATTTATCTGTGGATCATATTTCCATCGCTCCCATCCCATTTGCCTTCCTATGAATCCTGACCAGACATGGATAATTGTGTGCGTCTTTTAATCCCCCTTTAATCCCCTTTTTTGGAAACAGCTGGTTCTTTCTCACCCTCCCTTTCCCTCCCTCCCCCCACTGTTTTTAAAAAAAGTATTTGTGATTATTTGGGGCTTCTGACACCAAGCACCCTACTGGGGAAGCAGGACGATTTGAGAGAGCGTTTAATTTTAGAGAGGGTGGGGGGAAGGGATCTTTATTAAAGATTCATATTTCATTTTTTTTCATACGCATGGATTGTTTGGATGTCTGCCATTTGTAAGGCATATTTCCATTGAAATGTAAAATGATGTTCTTAAAAAAAAAAAGAAATTAAAAAAAATATTCTTGCACTGGAAGGGAATTTGCCTTTTCTACTTTTGCAAAACGTTGTGATTTTCTTCCCAGGCTTTTCTCCTATTATCCTTCTACAAACTTCACATTGCTGTTCTGTTGGCAGAAGGTGAAGAGGGCAATTAAGACAACTGTAAACACCAAAACTGGGTCCAGGGTGTCTCCTCAGCCTTATTTTAAAGACATTTTTAAGGCTCTCCTTTCGAAATAAAAGGAACTTGGAAATGCTTCGGAACCCCCGACTCTATACGTCTCTCAAAAACCTGACGTTCGAGAGAACAAGACACATGGTGTGTATAACACAAGTAGTAGCACAGTCCTCAGCTTACCGTTTAGTGACCGTTTTGGCACTGAAAAATAGGGACTCACAACTGGTCCTCACACCTGTGATGGTTACAGCATCCGTGCAGTCACCTGATCAAAATTCAGGCACTTGGCATGTATTTACAAAGGTTGCGTGACATTCCTATCCAAATTCCGACAAGCAAAACCAAGGCCAAGTACAGGAAATTGGGAGCCTAAGTAGTTCAAATCAATTATATTGTAAGCTTATTGTGTGCTAAAGCTCTCAGCAAGACTCTTAATTTCAAAGCAAATTGGCAGTGGATAAGAAAGAGCTGAATTCACGGTGGGCTGGACTCTTGTGGGCGCGAAGAGACTCAAGACTAATAACGCGTTTGACCCCTCCCTCAGCCTCAGCCTGGTCATCTCCTACCGTCAATAGGGAAACTTGGATTTGCTTAACGACGGCACGAGCCACTGGACAAACTGCAGCATTTCGCTTAACAACACGGCCCGAAAGGTCCTAAAATCAGGCCGCTCACCCTACAGCCACCTCACTTAGCGACGGAAATTCTGATCCCGGTTGTGTTCGTAAGTGGAGGACGACCTGCAGTCGGGTTTCCTATAAAGGCCCATGTGCCTGGGCCATCTTTGTACAGTGTTCCCTTAAGGCAGGGGTAGGCCACCTNTCCTCCCTTCCTCCCTCTCTCCCTTTCCTCCCTTCCTTTACTTCCCTCCCTCCTTTCCTTCCTTCCTTCCTTCCTTCATCCCTCTCTTCCTTTCCTCCCTCCCTCCCCTTCTTTCCTTCCCTCCTTCCTCCCTCCCTCCCTCCCTCCCTTCCTCCCTTCCGTGTGAGTCCTCCCCTCTCCTGATGAAATTCCCAAACCAAAAGGAAAATGGGACTAAGGTTTCTACTAGTTCACATTCTGGGCAAGACCCTGCATCCGGAGAAGTCAGGAGAATTCCCAAGCCCTTCCCATTCTTCACTTCCACTATTAAGAAAGAACTCAACCAGCCCCGTTGTGCTCCTTGCCTTTAATTCCCTCTCTTGGTTGAAGCTGAATTACTGCTTTGTTCTTTTCGGAGGCTCCAGCCGTTATTTCTCCTGCAGAGAGAGAGAGAGAGAGAGAGAGAGACCCAAGGGTGCTGTGACTGGCCTGCTAATCGGAGCTGGACCCAGAAGGTAAGCCACTCGTGCTTTCTTGAAGTCAGCCGGGGTCTCCATCTGTTCTTCCCTCCTTCCTCACAATACCTTGGAGGAGCGTTAGGATGTCATCTCTAGAGAACGGAGGTGCCCCCAAGGATAATCAAACCTTTTACCTTCTCTCTTGCAGGTGAGTTGGAGAGTCTGGTTTTGAAGGCCGACTAGACAATGACCAACACGATAGCCATGCTGGAAGAGCACGGAGGTGCTGGGTGGAGGGCTTGGCCCCAGTTCCACCTTTATCGAGACAGTGGGAACATCTGGGAAAAGGTAGGGAGGATTGGCCGGGAGCCCATAAAAGTGCTTCACTTCTATGGTTGCCATTTCTACTTTAAAATAGGGCTCTCCCACCATGGCAACTTTAAGACTAGTGGACTTCAACTCCCAGAATTCCCTAACCATTCTCTATCCATCCATCTTTCTTTCTTTCTTTCTTTCTTTCTTTCTTTCTTTCTTTCTTTCTTTCTTCCTTCCTTCCTTCCTTCCTTCCTTCCTTTTTCTTTCTTTCTTTCTTTCTTTCTTTCTTTCTTTCCTCCCTCCCTCCCTCCCTCCCTCCCTTTCTTTCTTTCTTTCTTTCTTTCTTTCTCCTTCCTTCCTTCCTTCCTTCTTTCCTTCTTCCTTCCTTCCTTCCTTCTCCTCCTTCTCCTTCTCCTTCTCCTTCTCCTCCTCCTCCTTTTCCTCCTCCTCCTCCTCCTCCCCTTACTTCCAACAACCCAGCATTACTTGAATCATGTCCAAGTAGACTGGTTGAACTCACTCAAGAATCCTTGGCCATATCAATCGTTCCATCTGTTGACAGCATGAAGATGGTTCAGGCCAACATTGAGTGGATGAACGCAATCGGAGCTTGTCACAACACAAGTGGTGTGGCTTTCCACAACTATTATGATTGAGGGAGGTAAGAGAAGGGTTCTGAGTGCAGCTAGCTGAATCACAGCCTCTTTATCAGCAAGTGAGTCATCCATTTCCCAACTTCTTTTGATTACCACCAAAGTAGGGCAGATGTTACTGTGCCCCCATCTTAAAGGGAGAACGGGAGTGAGGGGGTGTGATTGCGAACGTATTTGAATGCAGTAATTATTGTGGCAGTGCATCAGGAGAGGCTGTTGTATAGCAGCTAAACAAATAAAGAAAAGATCCGGACGCAGATGTATTGTGCTTAAACAATGTGGACCAAAAATACGGTCCAATTCTGTCGAGTAAAGATGTAGTGACTATATTCGTGCAAAGGGCAAAGCTTGTTTAGTTTTAAGTTTGCCAAGCACCCTAATTTTGACCGCATGACTAGAGCGATGCTGTGACTGTGGTATGCTTGAGCAGGGGGTTGGACTAGAAGACCTTCAAGGTCCCTTCCAGATCTATTCTGATTGATTGATTGATTGTTGAACGACCATTAGCTGCACCCCCAGAAATTGAATATGGCTAACCATCTCCATGACGGAATCATTAATGCACAGAGGTTTATGGCTGTGCCTGTTTTTCCTGATCTCTTTTGTTGTTAAGTTTAAGGACCGGTCATAAGTCAATTTTTCAGAGCAGTTGTAACTTCAAATGGTCTCCAAAATAATTCGAGTCATAATTATATCACCTTACCTCCAGTATGGTTTCTTGCCTTGCTTCTCTTGTGGTGCGGACGGACGTAGGTTAGCCTACTCAAAAAAAACCATGAATCAACAAACCAGGATTCCAGGCAGTGTATCTAAGTGGGTGGCATAGCTTGTACATGTTTGTTAGCTGTTCTGCTTAAATTTACATCCGGAAGGTGCTCTGCGGTGGTTTTTCAGCATGAGTTACCACGGAAGGAACAACACTTAAAATAAAATATGGTAAAGGAGGAAAGGATAGGATGCCATTATGAGAAGAATTAAAATTTTAACCTCCATGCAAGATGCATGAGATTGTCAAAAAAAGGACGAACGGCCTTTTTTAGCACTGCCTCCTCCATATTAGTCTGTTGCTAATCCTGAGCAAACTCATAGTCAGATGCTAATTGGACCCCATTATTCCACTCAGGCCATTGTAAACTATATTTGTCACATCCGAGGCTGAAATATTACTAGAGTTAAGTTGGTCCTGCATATGGATGCAAGCTGATTAAAAGGAATAAAATTACAGCCACCGCTGCGGCTGCTGCGAATGGCGAAAACAGATTGTGCCTCTCAAAAATAATCTAAAAGGATGGGTTTTTTTTAGAGGAACACAGCCCTATCTTTTTTTTAAAAAAAATGCTTTTTTTTTTTTTCAAAAAGAGAAAAGAAAACAAGGAACAAGTTTTGGCTTGCTAAAAAGCCAAAGGAATGGTAAGGAAAGTGGAGTCTTTGAAGCGGTTCCTTCCATCTTTCCATTTTGCAGAAAAGGAAACTGTGGATTAAACGTGGCACTAAACCGCAACTTTCTGAGTACACCACAATGTTTGGGAAACACAGTCGGCCAGGCAAACCATGTAGATTAGCTAATAAACCAGGGTTTACGATCCAACCTGGCTGAGATCTTTGGACATGTGGAACCAATGAAGCTACTTTCAGATCTACACCCCCAAAACCCCAGCGTATGAGATGTCTAAAGCAGGGGTGTCCAAGCTTAAGACCTGTGGGACTGCAACTCCCAGAATTCCTCAGCCAGCTGATACGTCCATCCATCCATCCATCCATCCATCCTTCATTTATCATCTATCAATCTATCATTTAATCTCCCTGTCTCTCTATCTCTCTTATTTATCTATCATCCAGCAATCATCTATTAATCATCTACCTATCTAGCTTAGAATCTGTCTGTCTGTCTGTCTGTCTGTCTGTCTGTCTGTCTGTCTGTCTGTCTATCTATCTATCTATCTATCTATCTCGGTTTCCCTGCCTGCCTGCCTGCCTGCCTGCCTGCCCTGCCTATCTATCTATCTATCTATCTATCTATCTATCTATCTATCTATCTATCTATCTATCTATCTATCTATCTATCTATCTATCTATCTATCTATCTATCTATCTATCTCGGTTTCCCTGCCTGCCTGCCTGCCTGCCCTGCCTATCTATCTATCTATCTATCTATCTATCTATCTATCTATCTATCTATCTATCTATCTATCTATCTATCTATCTATCTATCTATCTATCTATCTATCTATCTATCTATCTATC
>NW_015388870.1:67737-69995 GCF_001527695.2 Protobothrops mucrosquamatus
TCTATCTATCTATCTATCTATCTATCTATCTATCTATCTATCTATCTATCTATCTATCTATCTATCTATCTATCTATCTATCTATCTATCTATCTATCTATCTATCTATCTATCTATCTATCTATCTATCTATCTATCTATCTATCTATCTATCTATCTATCTATCTATCTATCTATCTATCTATCTATCTATCTGATATGCTGCCCATCTTGCTATCAAGAGCGACTCTGATCTAGCTTCTTGGCAGGGGGCCATTAGACTACAAGGGGTGTCCTTAGCAATAAATTTGCCTTAATTGCGATCTACAATCGGCTGGGATGCCGGAGCCTGCTGTGTAAATTAATGAGACATATTTCACCCTAGCAGACGATTAAAGATTCTTTCTACTTGCAAGCCAACCCAAAGAAACTGAGCCGGAGGACCCGGGACCCCATTGCTTCTGTTGCTTGGCCACATATCAGAAGATCTGTGATGGATTTTCAGGCATAAAAGCTACAATCTGGGTCACCTCTCCTAATCGGCTTAGAAGAGCCGTTGGGGGGGGGGGTTTCTGAGAATCAAACAGCAATCATTTGACCTACTTTAGTCCGATAATCTTTAAATACCCCAGAACATCTGCCTTTCGGCATTTGCAAACACTTAATGCATCTTTGATTATTATTATTTAATTAAATGAATGGACTTCGGCACGGGTGGGACCCCGCTGGGGGTGGGACGGACAGCATTAATTTCAGGTGGGTCTGCTAACTGAAACCGACAAAGTGGTTAGGATTCCTCGACAGGCCCCAAAATTCAGGTACAAATGAGAGGCTTACCTGTTGAATGTGATCCTCCCTGCTGATGGGGTGGAAGTCACTATTACAAGGGTTACTAGCCGCTTAAAAAAAAAAAAGGCAGGTAGAAACATTTTGAGATAAAGCAGCAAAGTGGAAAATAAAATATACCCCCCCCCCCGCTCCCTCCTTTGCATCCGGCTACAAGTCCTTGCTCACTAAATAAATTACTGGTCATGTTTTATTCAAAATGCTAAGCCTGTTGGAACAGCACGGAGACAGCAAGCCAGTTAAATCTCTAGAAGGGGTTTTTTTTTTCCCCTTCTCCCCCCCTCTTCAGCCCCCCAGCTGTTCATCCCCTGAGTTGCTTCCATGCTGGGTCGCCTCCTTTCTTATGTACATGAAATATCAGCATAAATCAGGGCTGCCCAAGCACTGGCACCAGCCATTTGCAAGTCCAAAGCAACACACACACAAACACACACGTACATATTATGAGCTTTCTTGCTATAGCCGAATCACCGCAGTCTTTAAGTTAGTAACATGTTTGTTAAGTAAATCTGGCTTCCCCATTGACTTGGCTTGTCAGAATAGCAATAGCCACAGCGCTTAGACTTATATCCCACTTTACAGCTCTCTCTAAACGGTTTAGCGTTGTTGTTTTTCCCCGTCGTCTAATAATATGTCCACCCTTTGTAATTTCATTGGAATTCAACCCAGGACACTATATCTCTGCCTGGTTGTTCTCACAGATATGATGATTTAAACTAGCGTTCGGAATACAAATTACTCCAGCTGTCCTCGGAAATGGAAAAGCTGACATCTACATTTTTAAGATAGGGATGAGGGGCCGATGATGGGGTGTGTGGAGGTGGGGGTGGGTGGGAGAAGAGAGAAGATAGTATCATTGCAACACCTGGATTTTCGCCTACCAAGGATGAGTGTCTTGAGTATATCCTTTCCACAACTGATATATTTGGCTGGCGTTATCTCTCCATCTGCTGAATGAGTCAGTACAATCTGTTAACAACTTGTCCTCTACCCCTTTTTTTCCCCCCTTGAAAAAGGGAGTTGGGTTTAACGGTGGCCCTGGAGAGAAAATGTTACGTTTAATTTCCTCATTAATTTAAAGTAGGAACCAGGATTGCCCTGACTAAGTGTAGTGCACTTAAAATGAAATACATTTAGGTCTGTCTGTCTGTCTATCTACCGCTCTCTCTCTCTCTCTCTCTCTCTCTCTATCTATCTATCTATCTATCTATCTATCTATCTATCTATCTATCTATCTATCTATCTATCTATCTATCTATCTATCTATCTATCTATCTCTACCGCGCTCTCTCATATCTATCTATCTATCTATCTATCTATCTATCTATCTATCTATCTATCTATCTATCTATCTATACCGCTCTCTCTCTCATATCTATCTATCTATCTATCTATCTATCTATCTATCTATCTATCTATCTATCTATCTATCT
>NW_015388870.1:71335-74445 GCF_001527695.2 Protobothrops mucrosquamatus
TATCTATCTATCTATCTATCTATCTATCTATCTATCTATCTATCTATCTATCTATCTATCTATCTATCTATCTATCTATCTATCTATCTATCTATCTATCTATCTCACCGTCGGAAGGATATCCTCAGATCAAAAGAAGAAAAGAGAGTCTTTAGTTCATTCATTATTTATTGCATTCCCAATTGGTTCTCTTGTACACCACCCTCTCTCTCTCTCTCTCTCTCTCTCTCTCTCTCTCTCTCTCTCTCTCTCTCTCTCTCTCTCTCTCTCTCTCTCTCTCTCTCTCTCCTTCCTGCTCACTTAGGAGAAGAGCATTTTCAAGTGTGCAAACCAGGCATTAAATATGTATTAGATGACATCAAATTGAAAACGCTTTCTCTTCAATCGAAGCAGCCCCCTAATAAGCTCTGAAACGATAATGCTCTTAGGATATGTTGCATTAACACGAGACATTGTGAAAGCATTTTTTTTCTTCCCTCTTTCAGTGAAGACTTAATGTTAATGTATGGATATTTGTGAACCTTCTTGTTTTCTCTCTCTCTCTCTCCTTTTTTTATCACTTTCTGCAAGCTGCTGCATGCTGCCTGTGATTTGACAGACATGGTTTCCACATAAAGAAGCACTTTATAATTGCCTTGAACTTTGAGGTATGAGGGTGGGATGGGGGAGAAAAGCAATTTTTTTTCACAATAAATCTGATTTTTCAGACCAAACAGACTAGATTACGCATCTCCAGGAAGTGGATAGAGAATCATCCATTCTTTTGAATTAGCAAACCATCATTGGCATCAAAGAATGTCACATTTGAATATATCAAAGGCAAAGGTTAGGTTGGGTGGATCAGGGTGCAAATGACAACGTGCCCTGGAAAAAAGAATCCAGATACATTTGCTCTAAGCACCAGGTGAAGGAATTTCATATTGTTCAGCAGATGCTTCGGAGTTTGAAAATATCAGATTTTTAATATTTTATTTATGTCCCATCTTTCTACAAATAACTCAAGGAAGTACACATACTTAATTCTCCTCCTTCCTTCTATTTTCCCAACAACAACAACAACAACCTTGTAAGGTGGTTTGGGTCGAGACCAAGACTGTCTTTCATGCCTAAGGCTGAATTAGAATCGAGCGTCTTCTAATGATTGGCCCAAAGTCATCCAGTTGGCTTTCGTGCCTAAAGCTGGACTAAAACTCACCATCTCCTGGTGATTGGCATAAAGTTACCCAGCCAGCTTTCATGCTTAAAGTGGGACTAGAACTCACCGTCTCCTGGTGATTGGCCCAAAGTCACCCAGCCAGCTTTCATGCTTAAAGTGGGACTAGAACTCACCGTCTCCTGGTGATTGGCCCAATGCTACCTAGTCAGCTTTCATGCCTAGGGCAGGACTAGAACTCACCATCTCCTGGTTTCTACTAGCCTGGTGCCTTAACCACTGGATCAAAATGACTCTTGAGGAAGAGATGGAGCCAGACGTTTCTATTCCAGGCAATTAAACCAAACATTAAAAACAAACCAACCATCAGCCTTAAATTTTTCTCTGTCTTGCGCAGAGCTTTCCCATCATCCCCCAGTGTCTCAAATAGTTTGAAATACATTCTGGACCGAAGCAGAATGGGCTAGTTTCTGATTCCTTAGCCCAGGCAGGATTGGCTGAGTTGTGCGGCGTGAACTCTGGGTAAATTCAACAGGCTGATGGTGGCTTAGACCCGTTCTGTGAACACAGTGCACAGAGGGCAGGTAGTGCAAACGAAATCAGCGCTGGCTTAAGCGTGCAAATTGTGATCTACTTCGAGGCTGACACTTTGAAAACTCAACGACCTCGTCATGCAGGAAGAAAGCAAGACAGGAGAGCAAACGAGGGGTCTCTAACCTGGTGTCTCCGAGGTATCAGGGGTCGACAACCCTAATCCTCAGCCGACACCCGGGGTTCCCATTTAGCATGTGACAGCTGTTTAAATGGCGTTTGTAAAATTCCTTGCAATGATGCTCTGTTACTTGTGCAATAACGAGTCATTTCTATGGAAGCAGGCAAGTTTATTCGCGAAAGGGTCTTTGGGACCCTTAACTTTGTGTTGACTTTCTCACTGGCAGGGAGAAAAATGGGTCACACCTGGATTGAACTGCGGGGTTAAGGAAGGAATGGCCATTTGTGGAAATCTTGGCCCACTCAGTGTTGGCCGCAGAATTGAGGGTGCAGAATCTGGAAAGAAGAAGAAGAAAGAAGCTGTTTCAGACTGGCTTTAATAGAAAATTGTGTTTGTGTGTGGGTGTAAATATAACGAATCCTTGAACAATCTAATCCTAGCTATGCATACTGAACTGCAAGGCCTCTATTATGTTTAGACGTGTTTTTATTAGTATGAAGCAAATATAAGACGTCAGAGTTGCAAATTGTGCCAAACATTTTTTTTTTAAAAAAAAATCACAGTAATTTGGGAGTTCCCATGCTTGTTTGTTTCTCTTTCTATAGATGTTCCCTTATTAGGTGACCACCACCTCCTCCTCTTCCTCCTCCTCCCTCCCCCCATGGCCGGTATGAGCTTCTTTCAATTTATTGATTTATTAATCAAATTTGTATAGCCGCCCTTTCCGTTGTCTGGGTCATTTGGTTCTCATATTAAGTAATATTTATGTGTTGGCGTTTCCCTGCTGAGACGTGACCTGGCCTTGGCTATGAATAATAATAATAAAGTTGGAAAGGACCTTGGAGGTCATCTAGTCCAATCCCCTGCTCAGGCAGGATACCATTTCAGACAAATGGCTGTCCAGTCTCTTCTTAAAAACTTCCAGTGTTGGAGCATTCATCGCTTCTGGAGGCAGGTTGTTCCACTGGTTAATAGTTCTCACTGTCAGGAAGTTTCTCCTTAGTTCCAGGTTGCTTCTCTCCTTGGTTAGTTTCCATCCTTTGCTTCTTGTCCTGCCTTCAGGCGCTTTGGAGAATAGCTTGACTCCCTCTTCTTTGTGGCAACCCCTGAGATATTGGAACACTGCTACAAACACACAATCTCTCTCTCTCTCTCTTTCCCTTCTAGCTCATGGTGACTAACCTGGTTATTTTTTCCTTTCTTTTCCGAAGGTGGCTTCTCTGGAAATCTGCTCAGAATGCTCCG